>NW_021356535.1:0-215 GCF_001605985.2 Dendrobium catenatum | reverse complement strand
TGATTATTAGTTTTGGACTTTAAGAAGAAATGAAAGAAAATAAAAAATAAAGCAAAACAATATTTTAGGATTAGATTGGGTATTTAAAGAATATTAATACATATGATTTTAGAGTAAGATACTAGATCAAGATTTTATTTGTGCATAAGGAAGCTAATGCTATGTGGAAATAAAGTATATATTGATATTAAGAATGTTGCAAAAGATATGCTTGG
>NW_021356534.1:0-346 GCF_001605985.2 Dendrobium catenatum | reverse complement strand
TGCTACATTCATCTTCAATTTACTTGATGGGGTCATTTTCTTAATTTTGTACATTGCAAATCATTCCACTGTATGTTTATAGTTCTTACATTTGTGCACTCTGAATCTATAGGTTTGCCACATCCTATTTGACACTGCAGAGCTTGATGGAGGTGAGGCAACCTTTGGAAGCAATGTTTACATCTACTGAATGGCTAAATTCTGCTTGGGGGAAGAAAAGTGAGGGAAAGGAAATAAGAAAGATAATTCTGAATGATAAATTTTGGGCTATTGTAACCTATGTCATTTTGAGCACGAGACCCTTAGTGTAAGTTCTACGCTTAGTGGATGCAGAGAAGAAACCAGT
>NW_021356533.1:0-202 GCF_001605985.2 Dendrobium catenatum | reverse complement strand
ATATATATATATATACATACCACATTCCTTCAATCTGCTCCGTATTACCCACAGAGAGGGCGAATTATTGCATCTGGTCATCGGACGTCCGGACACCCAATCCAAACGCGCCACGTCACCCGAATACACTGGGTCCCAGTGTATTTTGGTGACATGGTGCGTCTGGATTGGTGTCCGGACGAATCCGGACACCGGACGTAAT
>NW_021356532.1:0-300 GCF_001605985.2 Dendrobium catenatum | reverse complement strand
GGAAACTCCAATAAACAGTCAAAGTTGGTACTACCTAATTGACTTCTTAATAATTTAGGCTTCGTTTGGGACGGCTTTTTTATTGCTTTCTAAAACAGAGTTTTAGTACAATTTTTTTTATTTTTGTATTAAAACTCCGTTTTAGAAAGCAATAAAAAAGCTGTCCCAAACAAAGCCTAAGAGGTCTTGCATTCGAGTCTTGTGTATGCAATGTGTGTATGAGCCTGTCTTAGTTGGTCTAAATGTCTCAAAAAAAAAATTATGATGTTAAGTTTGGGCACACTTAGAATAGATGATCTC
>NW_021356531.1:0-386 GCF_001605985.2 Dendrobium catenatum | reverse complement strand
TATCATTTGATCATCTACCTTATTCTTTCAATCTTCCAATTGTGTTTTGATCCCTTGATTTAGACCTATTTGGGCTCATATTTGACTGATTTTGATGTTGATGGGTTCATCTCTTTGAGACATTCGGTTTGACTGCAATTTTGCATAAATCAGAGTTTGGATGGTCCCAAATTTAATTTGGAAGTCTCTAACTTGGATATGCCCGAAGATTGCTCAGATTGGTGTCCAATTATGGTGATTTTGTGATGTATCAAAGATCTAATGGGGGGATTGTAACCTTGGGGGATCGATTCATTAAAAAAAGTACACATTTTAGATATCTTAGGATATATTTTCCAAGTGATGGTGGAATAGATATGAATATTATTAATATAATTTAAGTTAGG
>NW_021356530.1:0-300 GCF_001605985.2 Dendrobium catenatum | reverse complement strand
TACAAGTTCAACACATTTTAATGAATTAATTAATTAAATAATTAAGGAGTTTTTTATTTTTATACCAATTTAATTCCAAACCTCTTAAAATATTACCCAAATGTCTTTAATAACTCTATGGGATAATTACAAGTGTTTGGTGAAAGTTCGTTAGGGATGTTAAGCCCTATAGAACTGGCATGAGGCTAACCGAGAGGGGGGGGGGGGCGTAAATTGGTATTTAAAATTTTCTTTAAGAAAAAAGAACGATTATCACAAACCAAGTCACCACAAGAACAAGTGTGGAAGAAAATAAATGCG
>NW_021356529.1:0-272 GCF_001605985.2 Dendrobium catenatum | reverse complement strand
CTTAGTTATTCTTTTAATTTTTTTTTTTAATTTTTCTTGACATTTCGGTGAAAAAAAAAGTTTACCGAAAATATTTTTCCAGCAGAAAATCCACCGGTAATACGTCGGAAATGTTTCCGGCGTATTATTTTGCGCCGAAAGGCCTTTTTCGATGCGCGTTAAATTGGCATAAATATTTCCTCCGAAAATCTGCCAGAAATGCAAATTTCTGACGTATTTTGGCCATTTTCCGACGAAAATGGCCGCCGAAAAATGACATTTTTTTGTAACGA
>NW_021356528.1:0-1566 GCF_001605985.2 Dendrobium catenatum | reverse complement strand
TATTCAACATGAATTATACTTTTATTATCTAGAATGATTAAATTTCTTTAGCAATATCACCTTCAAATGTGCTTGATAAAAGTTACACAATAGCTATGATAACCATCAATTGGTGTGAGACATGAAAATTAGGGATTTATATTCTTAAAATAAGATTTCTTCACATTATTTTGGACTCTCCAATTTAAGTCATGACAAAAAATTTTAATGTCAGAAAACAACATTAGTGGTATTTACGAGGGAAGTTGGTAGTATATATGATAAAAGTTGGTTGTATCAACGATGTGCATATATTGTTATGACTAGGTGAGTCATCTAATGTCAATAATATGCTTTAATTATGGTCATCGAGCATTGACAACAATACTTAGTGTTATGTGGTGGTGATAGTCAACCGTTGGCATTAGTGATAGTCATAGCTAAATGCTACTATTAGTTGATAGATCTCTCTTAGTCCAAGAATAATAGCCTTCAAAAATCTTTTAAGGATCCTTTAGGAATGTATAGAAATATGACATATACAAAAATGTTTTGGAGGGGTTATTATGACCATTTTAGTTTTAATCCTTAGTAATCCATCCATAATCCGTAGGGATCCATTTTGATAATTTGTATTCTTTTTAATAACACGATGACTTAAGGTCCTAGAATTAAGCATTCTCGGGGACGTCATATTTGTCCCAATGAAATTTCATCTTAATCACACAAGCACAAACATTGAAAGTTAACTAAAATGTTCTCATAAAATTTCTAATTATACTTATGATTAATTTAAGCTCATTAGGACTTGGATCAACATGTTCTTGATATCATTGATTCCTCTTATTGAGATGCCCATTTCAAATATAAACATACTAAAAATGGAATTTAAATGATCTCAAGGTTGATTATAGAAGTTTTTTTTTTTTAAATTCAGATGCATAGTTGTTTGAACATTGAAATGCTTAGTTATTACATCATTCCGAAAGAAAGTTGTTAGAAAAATTAACCTTAAAATATCCAATATTGCTTCTAGAAATTCTATTGGGATTTGAAAGAGTTAAAATTGAGTTTGAAGGCATCACCAGTAGGTATGCACCAAGCTTCCCACTGGACTATAACTCACATGAAATCACTCTAATTGAGGTGAAATAGTTAAATCTAAAAGATTACATCTCATGGTTGAAATTTCCCATCAAGAGCATCATAGTGTTTCTATCTTTCCATGAAGATTCCCAATTTGAAAGGCTTTGCCCTCATTTGAATAATGCAATCATGCTCCTAAAGAATGTTTGATGATAGCTTGGCCTCGACTGCTTCTAGTTTTCAATGCAATTCCTTTATAATCCTCATCAATTCAAAGGTCTTCCAAAAAACCATGCTTATTTTACCAACACTGAAGATAACATTCATCTTTCTCCTCACTTTTGCCTTACTAGTTTACATGTGCTTAATGAATCTTCAAATATTAATATTACCAATAATTTGATACTTGAAAAAAATAAAACGATCAACATAAGTAAACAAACAAAAGTGTAAAACATAAAAACTACATATAAACACATAATAGATTTAACGTGGTTTGTC
>NW_021356527.1:0-226 GCF_001605985.2 Dendrobium catenatum | reverse complement strand
ACTGTTTAGGGATTTCCTTTTGGTTTGCATTCATTAAATTGTTTGTTTTCCTAGGGTTAGGACATCTTGAATTGGGCTGAGATTTGAGATCTTTTAGATTTAGGTTTTCTTTTGGGCTCTAGCGGTGTCTAGAGTTGGGAGAGATCGATCCTCCTCTCGAATAGATGATCAATTGTATCTTGTTTTTTTTTTTTCGTTTCCTTTTCATCAAATAATAAAAATTATC
>NW_021356526.1:0-261 GCF_001605985.2 Dendrobium catenatum | reverse complement strand
TTGACATTCTTTCCAAGTTAGATCTTGGGGCGTGACACCAACGCCTTCCCTTCCAGACACAATCCTGCCGTCGTCAGCTTCTCATCATCTGTCAACCCGTTGACTGCAAAGTAACACTCCACCTTGTATATCCAACAATGGCCATCTTCACCCTCAAAGATGGGCATCTTCAACTTCCTCACTTTCGGATCTCTTCCGTTACCCCGGTACTCTCCATAACCTCTCATTCCTCGAAGAGGAAGTGCTCCCCAAGTGTCCCGG
>NW_021356525.1:0-352 GCF_001605985.2 Dendrobium catenatum | reverse complement strand
GATTGTTGCGAATTTTGACGGATCGTACTAAAGCGCTCTAAGAACCCTATCGTTAACTGCTTCGAAATTGACTTAAATGGACCTTATAATGGGTGACAGTTACCACTTGTATATAAAGGTGAAAAATTCGCATCTAAATATAACTCTCCATCATAAAACAATATAAAAGATGGTGTCCGCGCACTAATTTTGAACACCTATATTTACAAAAAATTAACTTATTATTACGCACAAAAATATTTTTTCAAACATGAATTGAAGAAAACTTAATGCAATACCCATAACAAAAGTAATTGCATTACTCAAAAGTTCCTTTTTAGAAAAACATATAACCAAACATTTCTCACAAAAC
>NW_021356524.1:0-396 GCF_001605985.2 Dendrobium catenatum | reverse complement strand
CTTGCATCCGCCGCACCGCATTGCTACAGCCACTCTCGATGATGATCCCGTCCACCTCAAACATCCACTCCTCCAGCAACTCACCAATTACAGCCGCAGCCAGCAGCTCCACTTGCAAAATGTCCCAATGCTCCACTTGCCTTATAGGACGGATGCAGGGAAGCGTCTATGTTGAATTTAAGCCAACCTGGAGGGGGGGAACACCATAGTTTGTGAGGAGGCAGCCCAAGGGGCTGAATAGTGCTCCATTGCTCCAGCATCGGCATAGTAAATGTACGCGGCAGCAGGGATAAGACCGTAGTAGCAATCACAGAAGGGGTACGATACGACCGCCCATATCGCATATTGTTTCGGGCACGCCATAGCTGGTAAACCACATAGCAGTAGATTCTTCCA
>NW_021356523.1:0-962 GCF_001605985.2 Dendrobium catenatum | reverse complement strand
TGAAAAGAGAATGCAATAGAAATACCTGCTATGAATGAATTTCCATAGAACTTTATTGTGGTATCACCATGTTCTGTTTCAATGGTTTCCTTGCCTATTCTATTAGAGGCTACAAGTGGAACCTGGAAGCATATAGGATTTTAGAAATGGTGAGCTAGAGTGTTGAAGAAGATTGATGAATATCGCCAATCAATTTTATGCCCATCAATGAACTTATAAATTTTTGTACTCTTGAATGTTGTGCCGTTGTCTGAGATTATTCGGCGAGGCACATAGAGCTATTATTTTTTGATAGCAGAAGCTAACTTACCAAGTTGGCTCCAGCATGACCACACATTACTCGCTTCCAGTGTTCGCGAGAATCTAGTTCTGAATCTTGTGGTTCTGATCCTATAGCAGTTGGGTAAAACAGTATCTCTGCACCTTGAAGAACCATAGCCCTTGCAGCCTCTGGAAACCATTGATCCCAGCATATTGCTACCAAGAACAAAACAAGTAGTTAGCATAATAAGCATCATTAGCAGTAGCAGCAGCCAACTTGTTCAATCTACTTGTTCATGAAATATCTAAGTAATTTGTAGGATCCTTCAAACCTAAAAGCTACACCAGTAAAAAAACTTGGTCTATAAGTCTATATAAATGAAGTTTAAGTTGGTTGGACTAGGGATAGAAG
This sequence comes from Dendrobium catenatum, assembly GCF_001605985.2. Taxonomy (NCBI): domain Eukaryota; kingdom Viridiplantae; phylum Streptophyta; class Magnoliopsida; order Asparagales; family Orchidaceae; genus Dendrobium; species Dendrobium catenatum. The sequence continues at coordinate 289 of NW_021356523.1, read as the reverse complement.
ATCGACATGTAGTTACTGTACCTTAACGAAAATATTGTAAGATGGATGAGGAAGAAGCAAAGTGTTTCCTATATCAAGTGCTGAAGCCAAGTTTAGAGCCATGCCTCATGATATCTCTACAAATTTATGGCTTAAAATAATACATGACCTCAAAATTAAGGCTTCATTTGGGACGGTTTTTTTATTGATTCTTAAAGCAGCTTTCTAGTAAAAAAATTAAAATTTTTGTACTATAAAGCTGCTTTAAGAAGTAGTAAAAAAGTTGTTCCAAATAAAACCCAAAATAATA
>NW_021356522.1:0-232 GCF_001605985.2 Dendrobium catenatum | reverse complement strand
GTTTGACTCTAACATTCACCCTATTCAACACATAACAGGTTGTATTTATCGCTTCAGCTCAAAAGTACTTTGGAATTGAATACTCAGCAAGCATGGCTCTAGCGACTTCCACTAAGGTTATGTTCTTCCTTTCAGTTACCCTGTTTTGCTGAGGGGTCCTTAGAAGTTGTGGCTAGTCCCCTTATCCTCTTAGAGGTCTCCAAATCTCTTATTTTCAAACTCTCCCCCATGG
>NW_021356521.1:0-263 GCF_001605985.2 Dendrobium catenatum | reverse complement strand
ACTAGAAAATGAGAAAATTTGCCTGCTCCAGAAGTTTTGGCGCTTCAGCCTCTTCAGGTTATTCGAGGAGAATTTTAACGGATTAAGTTTCAAGATAAATTTTTAGAAGACAAATTAATAATAAATTAATAAAATTCTCTGATAAAATTAATAATAAATTAGAAGACAAATTAGTTAGAGATAAGACACTAATTTTAATTAAATATATGATCCATTATCATAATTCTCTTATAAAATTAATAATAAATTAATAATATAATTAT
>NW_021356520.1:0-838 GCF_001605985.2 Dendrobium catenatum | reverse complement strand
TTGAATCAGAATGCGAGAGGGAGTGATTTTGGCAGATACAAAATGAGGAAAGGATTCCTCATTTGCTTTTGAAAGGAAATTTTCAGAGGAATTCCTGTGGGGTTTCTATGCTAACACCTTTTATCTCTTGCTAGAGGAGGCCATTGTCGATTTGAAGTTGAAAGGGATTGAAAGTGAAGTTTGGAGTTGTGATTGTTGAGTTGAAAAGCCTTTTTATTTAAAGAAAATGATACGTTCGTCCTGGACGAAAACTGTTCGTCCTGGACGAAAATTATCGTTCTTCTGGATGAAAATTTTGTACAGACGATCTAATTCGTCCAAAATAAAATGACTTTTCGTAATCAACATAGTTTACAATGTGTCCTTTCGTACAGACTTTTGACTTGACCGATCGTACAAACGAAAAAATTTTATACAGACGATCAAAAGTAATTTGTTTTAATGTCAGTTGGAAACCGTCCCCGCCTATGAATCGACGTCTGTTCGTATGAACAAACAAAAAGTTTGTACGTACGAACTTCACAATTAAAACTGCCTTATCCATTCAACTGCCGCATTCAATCGTCCCGACGTTTGAGAGAGAAAAACTTTTATCCTGGATGATCAACAGATCGTACAGATGATCTACATTAAAAATAGCTCTCAAGAAGTTTCATATCATGCAAACTAAATTTCACACACATCGTCCAGTATGAAAAATTTCGTCCCGGACGATTTCCACATTTTTTATATTTTTTGAATTTTTATCAAACAAGAACAAACTAAACATACAAACCATAGAAAACATTGACAAATCCACATACTCTAAAATGACATCACTCAAAAATAGTCAAAGATC
>NW_021356519.1:0-387 GCF_001605985.2 Dendrobium catenatum | reverse complement strand
TTACCAGTGCCTACCATACCTATTATGCAGGTTGCTCTAACCCCTCAGCATTGATAGCCCATTGCTACTCCTCCTATTATTTTATTAGAGGTAGCTTGAGTTCAGTTTCCCCCTTCTTCTTCCTCGAGGAAAATGGGTGCCAAGACTGAGGCTCCTTCGCCTTCTTCATATCAGGTTTCTGTGTTCACTCAGCTCTCTCACTCGAAGACCATCGAGCAGACCCCGACACTTCCCTTAGCTCCTATTCCCCCTGTCCCCAAAGTAGTGGGTTTAGACGTACCTTTATCCTCCACCTCCAGCCTTGGGAAAAAGAATAAGAGGAATAGAAATAGAAAACTCCAATTAGATGTGTCTAAAAAAGATAGGAAGAGGATGGCAGAAATAGTG
>NW_021356518.1:0-11927 GCF_001605985.2 Dendrobium catenatum | reverse complement strand
AATATGACAGCTTTCTTATTGTTTCTTAAAGAAACTTTTTGATGTTTCTTTATTATTTCTGGGAGCTTTGGCTAACTTATGTATGTGATGTATTTATGAGTTTTTCATCCACCCCTTAAAAAACAAAGGGAAATGAAATCAAATCCCAGCTCTCTATAACTTGATTATGAATCCACAATTACTTATTATTTAACCTTTGAAAATCTTTTCACATTTACATTTACAAAAATTTTAAGTATCAAAACACAGCCTCTAATTCTCAATAAGAAGCTCTTCACTTGAAGCACTATTTCTTGCACCTACAAATCTAATATTAATCAACACTTATTTTTCATGACTTTTTATTAAGAAAATTTTTCGTAATGATGCAGAATTTTATTTTTCAGTTTTGATACGCATACTATTTGTATGACATTTCAAGTCAACATGGATTTTGATGGACCTTAAATTTGTGTATATAAAATATGCTAATCTTTTAAACTAAACAATAGTTAATCCTCCTTCACTCTTGATACATCATCAAATTATTTTTATGATCGCGCGTGAATCTCGATGCAATTTTGAATTGAAAACTTCCAAAATTAAACCGGGTCTATCCAAACTCTGATTCCTGCAAACTTATAGTTGAACTGAACGTCTCAAAAAGACGAACCCAACGACACTAAATTTGACCCAATCCGAGACCAAATCAGTCCAAACCGAGGACCCGAAGCACATTTGGAAGGTTCAAATTATAAATTGGATGACCAAATGATCTTCAAATGTGTCATGCTTATAGACAAATCCAACAAATCCAAGATCGTCGAATTCTGACATCATTAAGGTATTTAAATACTTTATAAATGATTCGTGTCAAATGAGTCTATATCGGTCGTCCATTAGAAACACTTCATGCCCTTGATCTTCTTTGTATTTACCAACAATGTCACTCCCAAAATATTATAAATAAACTTCTCATTCTTCATTGAGAGGGGAATGAAGAAAGGAGAAAACAAGGAAGAGAAGGCAAGGAAGAGAGGAAAGCAAGAGAACTCAAAGTTTTCTTATCACCAGACTCCTCGACCACCGCCCGGCCACCGACCTTCGTTAGACTTCTTCCCGACCACTAATTATCATTGGACTTACGTCCAACCTCCAATTGTTGTCAGATTTCCTCCCGACTACAAACCGTCGCTAGACTTTGATCATTTCGACCACTGTTGATGGCTGACTATGGTCTTTCCTACATCTGTTGTCTGACTACGATCTTTCCAACCTCTGTTATCCGAGTACGATCTATTCGACCTCTGTCATCTGTCGACTATAGTCTTTCCGACCTTTCTTGTCTTACTACGGTCCTTTTGACCACCATCACCCGACTACAGTCTTTCCGACCACTGTCGCCCGACTACGGTCCTTCCGAACACCGTCGACCGACTACGATCTTTCTGACCTCCGCTGTTGATTGATTACAGTTCTTCCGAGCATCATCACACAACTATAGTCTTTTCAAACACTGTTGCCTGCCGATTATGATCCTTTTGACCAACTTTTATCTGACAACGGTCCTTCCGACTATTGGTCACCCAACTACAGTTCTTCCGACCTTCATCAACCGCCGACTATGGTCATGCCGACCAAACGAACGTGTTAACATTGATTCTTCCAACTCCCAATATGTAATGCTCTCTATATGATGTATTTTTCTGCATCAAGCTAAGCCAAGGCCTTCCCCCCAATGAAGGCCCTTATTTGTAATCAACAAATACTAGTGAATTCATTTAAAATGGGCAAGGCCCCGTGGTTTTTTTCCCTTTTTAGGGGTTTCTATGAAAAACTCTTGCGTCCCTTATGAATGCTACACCCCTACTTTCATCTATTTGTGTAGTGGATTTTCATACAAAATTAAGATGCTAAAATTTATATTTCTCTACCGCTATGAATATTCCATGATGCAACAAGCCTCTTTTCTATTGTAAATGTTCTTTAGGTTCCTTCCATATTGCTTCAAACCATTTTAAATAACTCTAGCAGATGAATTCATGTACTTCTATGGCACTTTAAAGCGCCAGCTGTTACTGAATGTTCAGAAGCATTGTTGTCTATCAACCTTCGAACTTAATTTCATGGTGTAAAATAAGCAACTTTACCCACCGCGGGGTGGCCTGGTGGTGGAGAACTGGCTGGCCATAGGTCAGGTACCGAGTTCGAATCCCCTTGGCGCTTCGTGCAAGCCTTAAGTATTGGCCCATATAAATTGGTGTGGTTTGCATGCTAGGTCGACCGGGTTATACCCTAACCGGGATGATCTGTTTATTATAAATAAGCAACTCCCAAGTCTAATGTCCGTTTGATTCCTATAAATCTATAATGACTTTTCTTTAAAGCCTCCTATATTGAAGAGTTTAGTACGTTATGTATGAGATTATTATGATTAATCTCATATCAGATATTTAAAAAATGTATTGGCATAGAAAATATTATTTTTCTTAAAATTCTAGTGGTTGATCACCAATTGTTTATGTTTTTTAACAAATGATGTTAAAATCAATAATGCAATTGTGATTGATAGTCTGTTTGGGACAATTTTCTCGTTAATTTGTTTTTCAGATAGTTACTGTTAATTTGTTTTTCAGATAGTTACTGCAATTTCATTTGACTATCGCTTTCTCAAATCTTTTCAAAAAATTTTAGTAGAAAGTTGTTTTTCGATAGAAATTTAGAATCAACTTTATAAAATGTTGCAGCTATTTCAAATAGATCATGGGTTACTCATTACCGCCACTGAAGATGATAATATATCATCTCCTAGGAAAATAAATTCTCCATAAAAATGTATAATCAACTTTATAAAATGTTGCATCTATTTCAAACATCTATGATTGTCATATAGCTATTCCAAACTTATTTTCCTAAAAGATGATGTCACTTCAACAGTATTAGTAACATGCAAATTGTATTAAGAAAAATGATTAAGTGTGGATTACTTATGTGCAGATAATTAATCGTATAGAATCCACAGTTGAGGCACACAAATTATGCGTTTCACTAATTCGCAAGTAATTATCTACACTCAATTATTTCTCATAAAATTAGAGGTAAAACAAGAACAAGAACTTAATGAAGAATTATTACATAATATATATGTGCTTTTGTACTTGTTATATTATATGATATCCAAGTGTTGCACCAATCTCAATATAATTAAAATACTACAAAGATTATACTAGTTATGTGTGGAGGCTGATTGTGTTAATAAATCGGGTTGCACTGTTGCCTCGGGTCTTAACTCAGTTCGTCATATCCTTAAGGGGTATGGGGTTTTCTTCTTGCTTGGGTGAAAATTTTCTTCGTTTTAGAGTTTTTTGCATAAAAATTTTGGCGTTTCTTCATCATTTCAATTATATATTTGTATACTGAATTTTCGTACATCGCTAAGACAGAAAAATCATTTCACTCTATCACCACGAATCTCTGAGCCCGCAATAATTTGGTCTCGTATGTTGGAAAAATTCAAATGTTCTTCTTCAATGGCTGATCAAAATGGCACTAATAACAGGCTCTCTCATTCCTACACTCATTGAACTATGAGCTTGTCTGGCAATCATAGATGTCGTAATTATGCAAAGGTAGAACCTCAATATTTAGGAACTCGAATTTAAAGAATGAAAGGACAACAACCGTGAATCTTATAAATATTGGAAGAAGTCGGCCAACAAAGGTTATCATCATAAATTGATGAAGTTCCCCTCCCTCATCATCATCAGCATAATATGGCTGGACAATTTGAAGATGTTTATCATCATGCTCCTCCTCCACAATTTGATTAAGAAATAGAAAATGCTGCAAGTTCAACACATCCGAAAGGGAATTATTTGTGGGGGTTATAATGCAAAGGGTGTGATTGCACTATCTTGTAGGACAAAATGGTCGAATGTCTTTACAATCTACGAAGCAGACCAATAGAAGAACAAATCGAATCTTACATATGACTATCAATGAAAAATAACATATTTCACCTATAATTCTTGATAAATTATGATATATATAATTCATTGATCACGAGATTTCCTCAATTTCATATATATGATTATCAATGAAAATAGCAGCTTTCGCCAGACTTCCACCCATTCATTAGATACCATCGAATGTCTTCCCAACCACCGACCATTACCAAACTTATGCCCATTCTTTGGCCACGACTAGATCTCTTCTCGACCACTGACTGCCACTGAACTTCTACTAGTTTGTTGGTCATCGCCTAATCTCTTCCCGACCACCAATCGTTGTAGGACTTCTACCTATTTTGTTGATCTCCATCAAATCTCTTCCAGGACCGATTGTAATCAAAATTTTGCCCAACTGTTGACTACTCTGGATCTACAAACATCGTCCGACTATTTTCCGTCTATTGATTATCACTGAACCTCCAAACTTTGTCTATCCTCTGTTGAATTTTCTTCCAACTATTTCCACCGAATTTCTAAAACATGTCATTCAATCAAGATTTAGAGTACCCTTCTAAAATTTGGCATATTCTCTAATATGTTGTATTTTCATTGTTCTTAAGTTAAGGGACGAGTCAACCTTTATAATATGTTCGAACACTAGTTAAATCATTTCAACTAAGTCGAGCATCGTAGTTTTTCTCCTTTTTCTGATTTCCATGTAAAAAATTTTGTATATTTTGAATTTTTGCATATCGCTAAGACTTAATACCATTTCACTCGACCTCTGTGATTCTCTCAGCCCAGCAACACTTTATTCCTCTACAACTATCTTGTAACATATTTTATGTTGGAGAAACTCTATACCATTTTTTTATATAGTTGTGCAGCTCTTCAGCAATGAGGATCGAAGCTCTCATTGCTGGACAATGGAACACAGGAGAAGATGGGGAGAAGAATGGAGTAAAATCAGATGAAGAGCTGAACGACTATATATATAGGGGAAAAGAACTCAAGAAGTTCATTATAGTAGAAGCAATTTCTCTTCTCACTTTCTCTTGAGCTCATTTGCCTCTTTCTAAACTCTCCCCCCACCTAAATTACAAGGAATTATTCTGTTTCAAGTCCGTACTTATGGAGTCCGGGCGTAGGGCTCCAATTAAATAGTGGTGACCACTCATTTTTTATATATGGGGGAAAAGAATGTAAGAAGTTCATTATTAAGAAATTATGTGTAATTATCAGGTGAAATATATGATAACTTTGGCAGATAAATCATCGAAGATAATTTTGGCGGATAAGCCTTTCAATTTCATCATCGAGCTACTTACAGGCTTCGGTGGTACGGCCACGACTACGATGAAAATGACAGTATTTTCAAATTTAAAAATTATAAAATCTATCATAATTAGATTTGGATGAATATCCTCATTTAAAAATTTCCCAGATTTTTAGTTTTATGATTTTCAAAGGTAAAATTATGAAATTTATAGGCTTCAACTAATTTTAAAAAAATGGAACATTATATATATTTGTCCTCTATAAACTTCATCTTCATTATATTATTTTTCTCTCTCTATCTTCACATTATTAATATTTTATTTAAATTAAAAATTTCATCAATTTTTTTATTAGTTTAAAAACTCCAAATTTTAGTTTATAGGAGATTTATCATTGATATATCATACAAAAATTATCTTGATCGGGCACGAATCTCGAGGCAAAAGCTAGTTGGAAACTTCAAAAATTAATTTTGGAGGCACCCGAACTCCGATTTCAACGAGCTTACAGTCAAACGGAGCGTCTCGGAAATACGAACCCGACAACACCAAGATCAACCCAATCCGAGCCCAAATGAGTCCAAATCAAGGGCTCAAAGTGCTGTCGGAAGGTTCAAACCGTAATTTGAGTTACCAAACGGTCTACGATTTTTACGAGCTTATACTCAAATTGAACGGCTCGACGAGACGAATCCAACGATCCCAAGATTACCGAATTACGACATCTCTAAGACCTTCAAATGTCCAACGAATGGTGCACGATCGTAGGATTCAAAATCAACCGTCCATTCAACCACTCCCAACTAACCCTTGATCCTCCACCTATTTACGGGCTATGACATTCCCAAAATCTATAAATAGAGCCCCCTCTTCTCTTGAAAGGGGACCCCCGGAGCTTAAGGAAAAAAGAGAGAGATCGGAGATCGCTCTTACTTCTTCATCATCTAAGGCCTGAAGTCCTGCCAGACCATTATTCGACACCCGGACTTCTATTGTACAATTGCTACTTGTAATCTGATCGTCCTTAGAGACGAATCAGCCCATTATAACCAACTCAAGTTCTAGTGAAATCTTTTCAACTGGGCTAGGCCCCGTGGTTTTTCTCCTTTCAAGGGTTTTCCACGTAAAAAATCTTGTGTTCTCTGTGTTTGAACTGGATATACATATAATGCTAAGACGAACTATTAAAACTCTATCGCCACGTATATTCTAGTCCGCAACAATCATAAAATTTATATTCTTATAATTAACAACTATAATAAAATAAATTAAAATCATAATGTCAATTTTAAGCCCAAATAAAAAAAATTTAAGAGTATTTTTAAAGTCGGTAAGTCATAAATATATTTTTGTTCCATGACTGCCTAAATAGCGGCAAATTATTGGGTTTAGACACGAGACGTGTTCGGAGCCCAATTAAAATATGCCACATCACCTACTACTCGGTACTGCTCAGTACTGCTTTGTACTCAGGACTTCACATTACCGAACTCAGTACTGTGAATACCGAATGTAAGCTGTGTCCGGTGTCCGAGCACAATAATCTCTCAGTGGCAGCCCCTCTCTCTCTCTCATTGTCCCCCAATTAATAATTACACATAATTTCCTAATAATGAAATTCTTTCCATCTTTTCCCCAATATATAAAAAATGAGTGGTCACCACAATTTAATTGGAGTCCTACGCCCCGACTCCATACGTCCAGACTCCAAATAGGATAATTCCTTGCCATTTATGGGGGGAATAGAGAGAGGGAAAGAGAGAGAGAAAAGATAAATTGGTTCTACTAATAATGAACTTCTTGCATTCTTTTTCCCTTATTGAAAACTTGCATACAAGTATACAACACAAGTAAAGAAAGCAAGCAAACAAAATGGAAAATAGAGTTTGGACTGTGAGTAATAATAAAAGCTGGTTATTGACCATCATGAATGGTTGTGATTTCCTTTAGGTAGTTGCTTTGGCAGGTGATGGAGACATTCTCTGCTGTAGGAAGTATAAGCATATAAACATTAAGTGACTCCGATTATATTACTTTGTATTGCAGTGACATTGTATCTTTAACATTTTCCTATTTATAGCTCTATATAGCATAGGTTAATTGGAATGATATTCAACAATTTCTTTATTTCTGTTCTGCCATTTTCTTGCCCTGTCATCTTCTTCCCTCTGGGTCCGCAACATGGTATCAGAGCAGACCACGACCGATCAAGGCTCATCGGCACGTCAAGCTCCGACCACCGCTCCTCCCTCCTCTATCTCAGACTTCACTGTGCCGGCCCCTCTAAAGTTCTTGATATCAAACCTCAAGAATCTTGTGCCCACACAACTCACCGCCGATAACTACACAATATGGCGACTCCAACTCTTTCAACACTTCACTGCAAATGGATTCGCCGGACACCTCACCGGATCTTCCGTCTGTCCCTCTGATCCAACCGATCCCAACTTCTCAGGTTGGAATCTCATAGACAAGAACCTAATCTCTACTCTTCTCTCCACAATCTCTCCATCAATCTTGCCGTACGTGATCTCCTCCTCCACTGCTCATGAGGCATGAATCACCCTGGAAAAGCGCCTGCAATCGGCCAGTCGTTCAAGAGTCATTCAGCTCAAGAACGAGCTTCATCAAGTTCAAATGAAGGAAAGCTCTATGCAGCAATATCTTGCAAAGATTAAATCCATTGTGGACACCATCGCAGCCTCCGGATCCAACGTAGATCAAGAAGACATTCTAATATACATTCTCAACGGTCTACCGACCGCATACAACTCCTTCAAAACCTCAATTCGGACGTCTATGCTTCCCATAGATCTTGATACTCTCTATTCACTCCTGTGTAGTGAATAAATACATGTGCAGCGAGAAGCCAGGAAAGACGGAAATACCTCGTCTGATCCCACAGCTTTTTATTCAAATACCTCCTTCAACAAATCTCGGAACAATAAGAAAGTCTTCAGGAACAAGAACACAGCCGCATCTCCGTCTCCGTTCAATACCGTCAACAACAGCCAACCCGGGAGCTCGACTACCAGACCCATTTGCCAAATCTGTGGTAAACAAGGCCACGTGGCCATAAACTGCTGGCACAGGTGTAATCCAAATTACGCCCCCACCACATCCCGCCAGCCGTGAGCCTTGCTCGCTCAAGCTTCATCCAACGCAAATCAAGAATGGGTTCTTGACTCGGGAGCGTCGACACACATCACACCGAACGTCTCCAACATCAACTATCCTTCGTCTTACCGAGGATCGGACGTAGTGTCCATAGCAAACGGCTCCTCTCTTCCGATCCACAATACCGGGCAAGGCATCCTTCCGCTACCGGACACTGATCGTAAGCTACATCTGAGTAACTTACTTCATGTTCCCTCTCGAAAACACAATCTCTTATCTGTTTCAAAGCTAACTACCGGCAATTCTATTCGCATATGCTTTGATGCTAACGGATTTACAATTAAGGATATGCAGGATCATCAACCACTCATTCATGGGCGTCTCCGTAACGGCCTATACCAGCTCCAGCCATCCCCGACGGCACCTATCTCAGCACTGCAAACGTCAAGAACCGAGGCAAACTAGTGGCATGACCGTTTAGGCCACCCTCACAACCACATTCTCTCTATTTTAGCAAAATCAGTTACAGATATAAAACCTGTTTCTTCTTTTTCTTTTTGCAACATTTGTAATATGGCCAAAAGCCATAAACTAGCATTCAATAACAGCAAAACTGTTTCTGCCGCCCCGTTTCAGTTAATCCACTCGGACGTTTGGGGTCCGGTGCCTCATGAATCTCTAGATGGTTTCAAACATTATGTTCTGTTTATCGACGACTACACAAGGTTTTGTTGGATTTATCCCATGTTTTACAAGCACGAAACACTAACCAAATTCAAGATTTTCTGTAATCTCATCTCTAATCAATTTAATACCAAACCAAAAGTTTTCCGATCGGACGGAGGATTTGAATTCATGAGTACTGATTTTAAAACTTTTCTAGTCTTTCAGGGGATCATTCATCAGATCAGCTGCCCGCATACACCTGAGCAAAATGGCGTGGCCGAACGCAAGCATCGACATCTGTTGGAGATCACATGTACTCTCCTACTGACTTCATCTCTACCGCATCGCTTTTGGGCCGAATCCCTCTTCACCGCTAACTATCTCATTAATAAGATTCCCTCTAAATCACTGTCCTACCAAACTCCCTATCAAATACTTCGCGGCAAGGCTCCTTCATACACTCACCTCCGCATTTTCGGGTGCCTCTGCTTTCCCTGGCTCAAACCTTACACCACAAATAAACTATCCCTAAGATCCCAAGAATGCACATTCTTGGGCTACTCTTCCGCACATAAAGGCTATAAATGCTATAGCATGAACACCGGCAAGATATTCATTTCACGGCATGTTGTATTTCACTAACACATCTTTCCCTACGCCTCTAATCCCACAGCCCGTCTACCTCCCACGGCTCCTGAAATCGGTTCCACACCGCCGCTTCTCCTAATCCCTCACTCCATAATGCATCATAACCAGCCAATATATACAAAAATTACACAATCTACAAGATATCCCTCAGTCCAACACAACAACCCCACCTCCCCAAATCCAATCTACACAGACTCATCAAGCACCAGCAACTCAAATCAAGAACAGGCCTGCAACTCAAATCAAGAACAAGTAGCACATCTGGAACCAGCGATCACTTTAGCCCCGTCTCACCCCATGACCACCAGATTAAAATCTGGCATTACTAAACCCAGGCAAATTCTTAATCTATTAGCCACAGAGACTCAACTCACACCCACTAGCTACACGCAAGCCGTCAAACATCAACAATGGAGGTCAGCCATGTCCGAAGAATTCCTCGCACTCCAATAACAAGGGACGTGGTCGTTAGTTCCTAAACCGGACAACAAGCCGATTCTTGGTTCAAAATGGACCTACAGAATAAAAACTTTACCATCCGGTGAAATAGACAAATACAAAGCGAGGCTTGTCGCCCAAGGTTTCTCTCAACAATTTGGGATCAACTACAATGAGACATTTAGCCCAGTCGCCAAAGTTCCCACAATCTGCATACTACTCACACTGGCTTTACATCGAAACTGGTCGATAAATCAATTGGACGTATCTAACGCATTTCTTCACGGAGAAATATCGGAAGACGTTTACATGAGGCAGGCAATCGGATTCGTGGACACTCAATTATCATATCACGTATGTAAACTGCATAAATCGCTCTATGGATTAAAACAATCCCCGCGCCAATGGTTCAAGAAACTCACCACATTTCTACTACAATTCGGCTTCAGGTTTAGTCACTCCAATCCCTCCCTACTTTTTTACACGAATAAAAATGTTCAGACTTACTTTCTAATCTACGTCGACGACATCCTATTAACAGGCAACGACAAGGAAACAATCAAACCTCTCCTAGATCATCTACACACAACCTTCTAGATCAAGCAAATGGACAACCTATCAGTATACTTAGGCATACAAATCACACATACAAAGGATTGCATTCTACTACAGCAATCGCACTGCGCCACCAAAATTCTGGAGAAAGCGGGATTCTCCAACTGCACGCCTGCGGCAACACCAATAACAACCAAAGCCACTCCGATCGATCACAACACCCAGCCATACTCGGACCCAACGCTTTACCGCACCATAGCTGGCTCATTACAATATCTATCCATCACTCGCCCCGATATAGCTTTCGCTGTTAACTCCATTTGACAACATATGCACAGCCCAACGATACTGGATTTTCAAGCATTAAAAAGACTACTCAGATACATCAAGGGAACCCCTACGATCGGCATAAGGATTGCTCGAGATGATCTACAGCTACGAACATTCATCGACGCCGACTGGGCAGCGGATTCAGCAGATCGCAAGTCCATTACTGGACATTGTACGTTTCTCGGATCAACCCTCATATCCTGGTGATCCAAGAAGCAAACTACCGTAGCCAAATCATCCACTGAGGCTGAGTATCGGGCGTTATCTACGACGGTATCGGAAGTAATATGGCTTCGGCGACTCGTAGAAGAACTTCAAATACCGCAGAAATCACCTACAGTCATTCATTGAGACAACACCTCGGCGATCACATTAGCTCACAACCCCATCTTCCACGCCCGTACAAAGCATATCGAGATAGATCACTTCATCCGTGATCATCTCGACTCGGGTCAGATATCGGTCGTCCATCTCAGCTCTATCGACCAAATTGCCGATATTTTCACCAAATCTCTGTCGGTCGCAAGATTTACGTCTCTTCGCAACAAATTGAACATTCACTCACAGAATGATCAATTTGAGGGGAGATATAAGCATATAAACATTAAGTGACTCCGGTTATATTACTTTGTACTGCAATGACATTGTATCTTTAACATTTTCCTATTTATAGCTCTGTATAACATAGGTTAATTGGAATGATATTCAACAGTTTCTTTATTTCGGTTCTGTCATTTTCTTGCCCTGTCATCTTCTTCCCTCTGGGTCCGCAACAGGAAGTAGTGGAGTTGTGCTTCTCATCATTTGTGATCCCATTTGTATTTGATATTCTAACACCCAAATATATAGTCGTGCAGCTCTTCATCTGATTTTACTCCATTCTCCTCCCCATCTTCTCCAGTGCTCCAGCTTCCAGCAATGAGAGCTTCAATCTCATCGCTCTCCTCATTGCCGCCACCGACGCCGC
>NW_021356517.1:0-264 GCF_001605985.2 Dendrobium catenatum | reverse complement strand
TTCTCTCAAATACTATTCTGAGATCTTTTAAGTGATTATCTCGGCCAAGGCTTTTAACAACAAGGTCATCTACATAACACTCGACCTTCTGATGTATTAAATCATTAAATATGTGAGTCATCGCTCGTTGGTAGGTGGCACCAGCGTTCGTCAGGCCAATGGGCATGATCGTGTAGCAGAAAATTCCAATGGGAGTCCTAAATGATGTATGCTTTTCGTCTTCGGGAGCCATCTTGATTTGATTGTATCCTGATGATCCATCCA
>NW_021356516.1:0-203 GCF_001605985.2 Dendrobium catenatum | reverse complement strand
TCCTAAGATTCAAAATTAATTATTAAAGGAAATATAAATACATATTAGAAATTTTATTTCAAGAGATCTTGATCATAGATAGGTTGAAATCAGTGTCATAAGCCTTGTACACTAAGCTAGCACACCATAAAAATTATGAACCAGTGCTCTATGGAGTGTGATTTAAAAATTTCCAAAGATCTAGGTCAAGAAATGACCCATAC
>NW_021356515.1:0-349 GCF_001605985.2 Dendrobium catenatum | reverse complement strand
TCCGGGTTGACCCGGAAACCCAACATTGACCCGGACTTACCCAGAAACCACATCCGAGTCAGCTCAGTCGTCCATGTCAATCATTATCCCGCGTCTCTCAGCTCAGCCTCCGCGTGAACCGCGCCTCGTATCGTCAAATCGCGTCAGCTCAGGCAATCAGGTGTCTGCGTCGCGTCATCCTGCAGTCGTACGTCACGTCGGTCGGCCAATTTGCACGACTCGACCCCGTGACTCACCGCTCAGCCGTCCCGCGACCCCGTTCTCCCGCCATCGAGGCGTCGAAGATGTTCCAGTCCAGTCGACGAGAAGAGCTCGACGCTGTCTGCCTCTCTCTCCGTTGGACGGAGGC
>NW_021356514.1:0-211 GCF_001605985.2 Dendrobium catenatum | reverse complement strand
ATTACTCATCTCCTTTATGCAAGTGATGTGTTATTATCTGGGTTAGCATACTCTCGTATGGTTCAAGCTATGATGAATTTAGTCATGGAGTATTGTGGATGGACACGACAAAATATCAACAATGCAAAATCTCATATTCTTTTTGGAAAAGCTGTGAGACCAAATTTGAGAAGGAAAATTGGGAAAAAATTCGGTTTCAAAGATGTTAATG
>NW_021356513.1:0-246 GCF_001605985.2 Dendrobium catenatum | reverse complement strand
ATCAGTCTTGATATGACCTGGTTTCCTGCATTCATAATAAATCACTTCATTAGAAATCTTGTCATTTCTGTTAAACTTACCTCTATTCCATTGCCAGCGTCTCTTCTGCTTCCTTTTTAAAAAACTTCTAAATTATCTAGTCATCAGTGCAATATCATCTTCATCCTCAGGTTGTGAGTGTTCACTCTCTGACTCTTCCACTTTTAGTCCTATATTCTTCTCCTTTCATGGTTCACCTGCATCAAT
>NW_021356512.1:0-218 GCF_001605985.2 Dendrobium catenatum | reverse complement strand
CATTCACTCATCTGACATCTCTTTAGTTCTCAAAATAATATTAAAAATTTTAGCAAACTAAAAAATTCCTATATTTTATGTTATTTGATTTTAAGTGCAATAAAAACATTTTTTTTACAAATTTAGATATTTGATTGAAGCTTCCCTATTATTTATGTTAATAAAAATGAAATCAAAATAGCTTGATGTTAATTACATAAAATTAGTATAATCTAAAT
>NW_021356511.1:0-398 GCF_001605985.2 Dendrobium catenatum | reverse complement strand
AAAAATGTAAAGCATTCAAATAGCAACTATCTTAACAGGGTTCTCTACCTCGCCGGGGTCAGTGGAAAGGAGTTTCTGTGAGGGCTTCTCCACCATAATGTGTGATCAAAAGGAGAGTCACGGTGTTAAGTGCAATACCCAGAGGGCACCTCCGGGGAGTGGACGTAGGTCAAGTTGACCGAACCATTATAAATTTTTGTGTTCTTTTACTACTGCTTTCCATATTAATTCTTTCGCACTTTGATTTTCATTGTGGTGATTTGGTTTGAGTTTTTGTGATTGTGTTTTGATCAAAATAATTTTTAAAATACCAATTCATCCCCCTCTTGGTTAGCCTTGGACTAGTTCATAGGGGTTTAACATCCCTAATGAACTTTCATATATATATATATATATAT
>NW_021356510.1:0-739 GCF_001605985.2 Dendrobium catenatum | reverse complement strand
CGGATTAAGGGTTTTCAACCCTCAGACTTAAGGTCCTCAGATTGCAATTTGTGGGCCCCATAGCCGCCGACCAATTTGGGGGCTATTTTTTTTTTTTTAATATTTTGTGTAATTAGCTTTGATTTATTACCGTATTTTTCTTTTAAGTATTAAAAATTGTGGGACCTACTATATCCGCTTTCTCCTTTTGTTGTGGGACCTGCATGCTTGATAATCATAATAATAGGGATGCTTAGGCATGCTGATTAAGGGTTTTCAACCCTCACACTTAAGGTCCTCAGATTGCAATTTGTGGGCCCCATAGCTGCCGACCATTTTAGGGGCTTTTTTTATATTTTGTGTAATTAGCTTTGATTTATTACCATATTTTTCTTTTAAGTATTGAAAATTGTGTGACCTACTATATCCGCATTCTCCTTTTGTTGTGGGACCTGCATGTTTGATAATCATAATAATAGAGATGCTTAGGCATGCTGCCAAGGGTTTTCAACCCTCACAATTAAGGCTTTCGGATTGCAATTTGTGTGCCCCATAGCCGCTGACCATTTTAGGGGCTATTTTTCTTTCTTTTTTTGGTATTTTGTGTTAGTAGCTTTGATTTAAATGAGAATCTGACTTTTAATAGGACACAATGGCGAAAAATGATTCATGTGGCCGACCCCACGTAGTGGGACAAATACTTGATGTTGTTGTTGTAAGTATCTTTGATTTATTACCATATGTAAGACCCTTGGACAAG
>NW_021356509.1:0-310 GCF_001605985.2 Dendrobium catenatum | reverse complement strand
CTCCCACTCACTTCTGCAAATATGAATAAGTTTGCTGACATGGTCGCTCAAATGGTGAGCGACAAATTAGCAAAACGCTCTGGCCGTAGCAAGAAAAGTGGGGAAGGTAGCAGAGCAAGGTTTAATGTTTGTACTTGTTGTGGGAAAAGACATTCGGGACAATGTTATCGGAGGACTGGGCAATGCTTCCGATGTGGTGGATATGGGCATAGAATGACAGAATGCCCAAGTTCTGAACTTAGGCAAGGACCTGACCCGATGGTTCCAACTGCACTGATTGTCCCGACTGATCTGATTGGAAATGAGCAAG
>NW_021356508.1:0-226 GCF_001605985.2 Dendrobium catenatum | reverse complement strand
AATAGTGTTTTAGAAAACCTTGAAAAAATCGATCATGACATATTTTGGAAATCGTAACATTGTGGAAGGCTATTGTATCACACGACCACCTTTATTTGAAAATATTTCTTTTAATTTTTGGAAAATTCGCATGTCAATATTTTTGCAATCAATTGATTATCGAATGTGGAATATTATTTAAACTGGCTCTTTTGTACCTTCACGTATGATAGATGGAGTCAAAATT
>NW_021356507.1:0-304 GCF_001605985.2 Dendrobium catenatum | reverse complement strand
TCAGATTTTATATTAATGCGAGATTCACTAAAAAAAATTATCGAAGTGAAAGAACAATAATTTCTTAAATAATTACTCAAAAAAATAAATATGAATATTCTCAAATTAAATGATGAAATAAATAAAAATCAAATTGAAAAATATTTCAATATAATTATGTTTCTTTAGCAATATAATTATTTCTTAAAAAAATATTATTCAAATTTAATTTATTTTTCATTAGCAATATAATTATTCCAATGAAATCTTCTTTTATCCTTAAATCTAATTATGTCTGACATTGTCAAAAAAAAAAAAAAGAGAA
>NW_021356506.1:0-271 GCF_001605985.2 Dendrobium catenatum | reverse complement strand
ATTATATAATTTTCCAATAAAAGAAATCTCTACTTTGAAATCCTTTTTAATTCAGAAATTAGTTAGTTATATAGAGATGAAGAAGGAATTATGCATCAAATAATTCTTGGGGTTTATTTAATAATTTAATGCTTATTATTAAAAATATTTTCATATTTAATTAAATTTTAAAAGAATATGACATATAATGGTGTAACTTAAATACTTGTGACCAAAAATAACTTTTTTTTTTTAAATATGATGAACAAAATGTTCCCCTTACTCTTTACTT
>NW_021356505.1:0-243 GCF_001605985.2 Dendrobium catenatum | reverse complement strand
AGGAACTGAGTCATATTCTTTGGGGTAAGGTCTACCCATTGGAATAGACGCGGTTCCTTGAGAAAAGGCTAAGGCCTCCCTTACCTGGTCCTCGATCAGTTACTTAATATCTTTCTGGGGTAGAGCAGGGGGAACTGTAAGTGTTGCTGGAGATGCCTCTGATAGGCAAAGAGGGATCACTGGGGTCGACTCAGGAGGTTTGGGATCAGATTCTATCTTTCTAACTTTTTCCACAATTTCTCG
>NW_021356504.1:0-226 GCF_001605985.2 Dendrobium catenatum | reverse complement strand
ACAAGAATTATATATATTATGTATAAGTTTATAGACAATATGTATAAGCAATATAAATACTATGTATAAGATTTATACATACTATGGATAAGTTTTGCATGCAATATATTTGTATTATATACACATTGTATAAGTTTATACATGATATATACAAGTATGTTACACAATATAAATAAGAATTATACAAAATATGTATAAGTTTATACACACTATATATAAGTATTAT
>NW_021356503.1:0-1112 GCF_001605985.2 Dendrobium catenatum | reverse complement strand
CTTAGGTTTAACAACCTAATTACAAGACTCAACATTAGCAAGGACGTATGTGTCAGTATTATGTGTATAATACTAAACCCGCTTTAAATTTAGGGTTCAAGGCTACTACTATAAATGTCTTATAATATGCCTCATCGGTGGGTAATTCCTTTATTCTTCAGACGCTATAAAGTAACATGTTTGATACCACTTCCATCTTTCTCTCTCGTATGCTCAGAGTGCATTGTTAATTTTTCTCAAGTTTATTCATTACTTTAGTCCATCTGAATGATGATGTGAGCCATGTCTTTTGACTAAGCCAAGTTGAACCCTTTCCTTCCCTTTGAGTAGGAAGTTCTTAGATTCCTCCCTATATGCCAATCCCATTTAAGAGAATAACATGTTAGGAAAGTTGGTATTTGCATGTTTTAAATTCTTGCAACTTGTATAGTTTTGATGATTCTAAATATTATTGATTTATGTGTTGTTATCTCCTAATATTTTTTGGAAGATTTGTTTTTGCTCTTGTGTGTACTAATATTTCAGGAAAATCAAACTCTAGACTACGAAGACTTCAAATCAAATTCAGCATGAAATATTTTATAAATTTGAAGCTTGTACTTTTTATTTAAATTAAATTTGAGAGGGAGTGATTGTAATTGAGTGAATAAATTCAAACACACTAAAGGAGATCTAAAAAAGTTTTGTGCTGATCGTACGGGATGAACATTGTTCGTACGGGACGACAGATTAGTTATCTCCTCGTAAGAGCAATGGAACGGACAGGAACTAAATTGGAAAATTTTTTCTAAGTCCTGATCATCCAGGACGAAACATTTTTGTCCTAGGACGAGTTGCTCTCTATAAAAATTTTGTCCAGACGAAGTCCAGTTCATCCCAGGATAATGGGAACCAACTTTGGTAGTTTCTGGCAATGTTCTACAGTTTTTGGAACCGACCTTTGATATAAGTGTTCGTACCGGACAAAATTTTTCCTCCCCGGATGAACCTATTTCATCCAGGATGAAATTGGTTACAAATGGTTCGTACGAGACAGTTTTTTACACAGTTCATCCGTACTAACTCAGGTTCATACGGGATGATCCACTGCGCAGAAAAACTTGAAATTAGCA
>NW_021356501.1:0-293 GCF_001605985.2 Dendrobium catenatum | reverse complement strand
ACTTAAATACCTTTCTTCTGGTGTGCCACGTCTAATGATACATATTTTCATCTCTTCTACTCATTTTGATTTTATTAAATTATGCCTGAAAATATTAAAGCAACTAAAAGTAAGCCACATCTCACTGAGTAAACATGCTTATTAAAGTACAATAACTCAAAGCAATTAGAATAATATGTATGATTTTTTTTTCATTTCATTTCATAAAATAATTATATTTAATCATATCATTTCATCAAGACTTTCAATATTATGCAGACATGCTATATTTTAAAGCTGAAAGAACTTTTATA
>NW_021356500.1:0-203 GCF_001605985.2 Dendrobium catenatum | reverse complement strand
ATTGATTTGAATGTTTAAATAAAAATGTTTTTGCAACGTTGATATTTATGTTTTCGTAGTTTATTTTGTTTTGTTTTGTTTTGTTTTTATGACTTTTGATTATTTTTGAGTGATTTCATTTTAGAGTCTGTGGATTTGTCATTATTTTCAAAGAGCCTTTTGGGCGGACTCAGCTTCAGACTCATCTGAGACAGAAAAAGAAG
>NW_021356499.1:0-890 GCF_001605985.2 Dendrobium catenatum | reverse complement strand
ATAATAATAGCCTAATTGGACAAGGTGAATAGTAATAGTAATAATAATAATAATAATAATAATATGGGAGAATAAAATAGTTGTTGAGTGGCATTGGGAATGAATTGATTGTTGTAAACCCATACATAAAGGACAGGAGGATCAAAAGTAGTTGCAAATCCAACTATTTTCAACAATGAATGTACAGGAAATCTTAGATCAATATTTATCTAAGAAGTTTTGGTCACGTTCAAGCAGGCTTTACCAGAGCTTGTGGAAGCTGTCATACTAATATTTAGAAGTCTTGATTATTTAAGATGTTGACAGATTTCTTTTAAACTTCTTAAGCTCTGAAATCATAATAGTAAATAATAAAAAAAATGAAATAATACGAATTCCTTGTCAATAGAGTGCTCATTTGGTCAGAAAAAGTAAGACTACCTTCTCTTTCTAAGATTCTGCACTTCAAGCAACGCGACAAGGATTGGACTGATGCAAGCACGTAAAAAACGGGAAGGAAAAAGGAATATTAAACAGCAGGATCTGTAGTTTGGTGTTATAAAAGAAGCTTGAATCAAAAGAGGGCAAAGGCTGACGTGAGGAGCTTAGCCGTAGGGAAATAGAGGGCTGGGGTCTTGGACGTAGAAGATGAAGGTTGAGGGCTGGTATAGAAGAACAAACTTGTGGCTGTGTTTTACAGGAAGCAAGGAAATAGAGGATCGAACCAAAGGTGGCTTTGCGATTTCGTGTGAGTCAAAGGCTGCAGGTATCCTGCGGCTAGAAACTTGGTAGTCAGAGGCAAGAAGGTTGGAGTTTGGAGCTATGGAGGTCGTGAGATAGGGAGCTAGGGTTGGATGTCAGGGCTTGAGGGCTTATCTCGGCACAGTGGAGAGCTCGGGCAGAGTAGCGAA
>NW_021356498.1:0-248 GCF_001605985.2 Dendrobium catenatum | reverse complement strand
CAAAACTTTCCTAATTTGGAATTTCTAAAATAGGAAAGATTTTGAAATTCAAATTTTGAATTTTCAAAATCTGAATTTGAGGGGACGGGGATTAAACCGATGTTTGAAATGTCACCACCGGATGGTGGTGGTGGAGGGAGGCCGGCGGCTATAGGAAGTGGGAGGCCGGCGGGTTGGGGAGGAGGGGAATCGGATGCGGGATATAGACCACGAGCCACAGACTCTTCCAATGACTGGTGGGTGTTGCG
>NW_021356497.1:0-364 GCF_001605985.2 Dendrobium catenatum | reverse complement strand
CTCCCAAACATTCAAATGTGAAACATAACAAAGAGATCAGTTGTCTTAAAAGAAGATTTAGACTTTGAATGGGCGATTGATTCCTAGATCAAGATGAATACTCGAGTGGGAGATCGATTCCCAGATGAGTGAATTTAAATGCTAACCAAGAGATCAATTCTCTAAGTGGGAGATTTAAACCTTGGATGGGAGATCTATCCCAAATAAAGATAGATACTCAAATGGGAAATCTATCCTAGATGAGTGAATTTATAACCTGATCGAGAGATTAATTCTTATATAGAAAGATTTAAACCTTGGATGGGAGATCTATCCCAAATAAAGACCGATACTCAAATGGGATATTTATCCTAAATGACCAAAT
>NW_021356496.1:0-1140 GCF_001605985.2 Dendrobium catenatum | reverse complement strand
GACATCACTCACCAATCAAAATCATCAGAAATTCACTCCAGAAATAGCCGTACGGAAATCATATAACATATATCATAAAGCTTTCAAGTCACAGAGCAGACAGAATCGTACAGAATAACCAGAATCGTACCGAAATCAGAATTCAGATAAAATCTCATTCATATCAGATAGTTCATATCAGATTCAAACAGAATCGTACATAAATCAGAAATCGTATATCAGATAATTCATAAAACAGGTCGGATAAGTCACATAACAGATGTCAGATTTTCAGACCCTTACAGAATCTCTACGGATTCTGACCTCTTATGTCTCCCTTCCTTGACACTTACAGAATATCGACAGATTCTGACCCCTTATGTCTCCCTTTGTGCTTATAGCACCAGAACATAATAGATATTCACGGAATTCTAGAACAGAACTTATTTTCAGATTTCAGAGCTCATATCAAATTTCCCTGACACTTACAGAATCTCAAAGGACCCTGGCCCCTTATAACTTCCTTTGATAGCACACAAACACTTCAATTCATTCAAGGAATCAATTCAGAAAAATCAGAATTCGTATGAAATTTCAGCAGCATAACAACAGTATACGGAATTTACACAAAATTCACAGATTCAAAAATTTACCAAATTACCACAGAATATCCACAACAACATTATAAGACTTTCATTGTACTGACAAAACATTTTTCAACATCCTGATAATTTGCAGTTCAATTAAAACACCGCAGAATTCAAAATATCCGGTAAAAATCTTCCAGAAAATACTCAAAACGTCCACAGTTATCATCTCAGAGACATACCAAAAGTTACGCGGTAAAACCTTTGTCAGAAAAAAATAATACCAGAAATTTGCTAACGAAAACAAAATTCGGAACAGAAAACACGTCAAAAATCTCATTTCTGAAAATTGAGAAAGGCAGAACGTGCCTTACCTCGAGTCGGTCAACTTTCCCAACTACGGCGACGGACGAAAACAGACCAGAGTCGCCCAAAAATCCTCTTTTTTCTTCGGTTTTTCTCTCTCCTGGACTTTCTCTCTCTTCAAAATAACTTAAATTAGATATTTAATACACAGGATCGTCCCGGACGATGACATGTTCGTCCCGGGACGATCTCCCATATACACAGATCG
>NW_021356495.1:0-322 GCF_001605985.2 Dendrobium catenatum | reverse complement strand
AATATTGGTATAACACTTCATTTCACAAAGCGGCACAGGTCACACCTTTCAAGGTGCTTTATGGAAGGGATCCTCCAACCCTGATGCCATACAAGTCTCATTCTACATCCGTGTCTCTGGTGGAGCAACAATTATCTGAAAGGGATGAGATTTTGGGGGAGCTGAAGAAACACTTGTTACGAGCCCAGAACATCATGAAGCAGGCAGCAGATCATCATAGAAAGGATGTTCATTTTGAGATTGGGGAATTTGTATACTTGAAGTTGAGGCCTTACAGGCAGAATTCTTTAGCAAGAAGGCTAAGTGTGAAGTTGGCCCCAAG
>NW_021356494.1:0-293 GCF_001605985.2 Dendrobium catenatum | reverse complement strand
TATATCCAATTTGTCCGGTAGATGCCAACCCTTTGCAGCCCTTTCAAAGAAAGATTTAGAATTCTATTGGGATGATAGCTGCCAAAAAGCCTTCGATAGTATAAAACGCTATCTTTTGTCCCCTCCAGTTTTGGCCGCTCCCATTCCGAGGAGGCCATTAATTCTTTACACTGCAGCTTCAGATGAGTCTCTTGGAGCTTTGTTGGCCCAAGCCAACAATGAAGGAAAAGAGAATGCCCTATACTACTTGAGCAGGCGTCTAATTCCTACAGAAATGAATTATCCTTCCATTG
>NW_021356493.1:0-299 GCF_001605985.2 Dendrobium catenatum | reverse complement strand
AAAGTGTGTTGAGCCACCATGAGTTTGAGCTTGAGCTCGTATGATACATGATCTTGATTTTGAAATCTAGCTCGTGTATTGTTAAAACTCAACGTATGAGTTGTTAGTGAGTTGAGTTTGAGCTGTCTCACAAGCCTAGTTGGCTCACTTGTACACCCCTAGCCGAATCACCACAATCCGATAATTACTTAATTGTTGTCATTATACTAATACTGCTTGACTACTGCCCGACTATTATTGTTGGACATATTAAATCTTTCAATTTTATTTAACTATAATTAGTTTAAATCACATACATT
>NW_021356492.1:0-336 GCF_001605985.2 Dendrobium catenatum | reverse complement strand
TTTTGATGGCTATTTGGATGGTTCTACACCAAAACCCTCAAAATTTCTGTCTACTGCTCCAAATATTGTTCCCAACCTTGAATACTATACTTGGATACTTATTTATCAAAACCTTGCAGCTATCTTATATTCCACCATTTCTACAACTTTTCTTCCATATGTTCTCAACCTTGAATCATGCTTGGAGATTTTGCAGATGATTGAACGACGCTTACAATCAACCAATCGCTCTCGCATTCTTCAATTGAAAAATGAACTTCATCACATTCCATGAAGGATAAATCTATGTTGCAATACCTTTCTGAAATTAAGAGCAAAATCGATGTCATTGGCTCG
>NW_021356491.1:0-205 GCF_001605985.2 Dendrobium catenatum | reverse complement strand
ACTTTCATAATATTCTCATTTAGTTCCATCCGCTACATGAAGTAATGCAACCACCATGTGGAAGAAAGTAAACATGTTAATCTTATAAGAATTTATAGAACAATTCATATTTTAATTAGTTGTGATATCTTCTTTTTTTTTAAAATAAATAAAAGCTATCATTTTCAATTTTATTAGAAGTTCTTTTAAACAAAGAAAATAAGAG
>NW_021356490.1:0-312 GCF_001605985.2 Dendrobium catenatum | reverse complement strand
GTATATTTGCTTTAAAACATTCATATTAGGCCATCAAGGCCTACAACAATGTGAATTCACTAATAAAGACACGAAGCCTACAAAACCCGATCCTCTGTCGACAGCCCGACAGAGTTGACAAGTTTCAATCCATATAAAGAAATGACCCCCAAACACCCCGATGATGGCCGTGTTTAATGTAGATCTCCTTCGGAGGGGTTCCCAAATATTTTTAATTGGTTCCCAAAAGTCCATTCCAAACACTTTCAAATTCCCCAAAATACCCAAAACTCCACAAAATTCCAAAATCCCAAAAATATTTAAAAATGAAAT
>NW_021356489.1:0-359 GCF_001605985.2 Dendrobium catenatum | reverse complement strand
GTCGTTGCATTGTCTGCGTTTGCTTGTACAAGTCGTTTACTTGTACAAGTCGTTGCTTGTCTGCGTTTGCTTGTACAAGTCGTTTACTTGTTCTTAAGCAATTCTTTAGTTTGGTTTGCTTGTCTGCATTTGGTTATACAAGCCGTGAGAGCGGGTCTGCATTTGGTTATACAAGTCGTTGATTCAAAATCATCGTGGCGACAGCTTTTTGCAGTTGTCTGAAATGGTAGTTTGCTATTCATAAAAGATACAATGAATCCCAAGATACAAAGTCATTGGCAAAATATTTATATTGCTCTTAATAAAATTTACATAGACTCAATCAGAACACATGTCAACTATTGATTCAAACTTACATT
>NW_021356488.1:0-250 GCF_001605985.2 Dendrobium catenatum | reverse complement strand
ATGATGTTTGGGAGTTAGTTAAGAGGCCTAAAGAGCAAAGTGTTGTTGGAACAAAATGGGTCTTCAAGAATAAGGCCAATGATTCAGGAACAATAATAAGGAATAAAACAAGACTAGTAGCTAAGGGGTACAACCAAATTGAGGGGATAGACTTTGAAGAAACCTTTGGCCCGGTTGCTAGACTAGAAGCCATAAGAGTGTTCTTAGCTTTTACTTGCTTCAAGAGCTTTAAGTTATATCAAATGGATGT
>NW_021356487.1:0-205 GCF_001605985.2 Dendrobium catenatum | reverse complement strand
CATCCTAAGGAGGTAGCCAAGGAGAAAACCACTACGAGGGGTTCAAAAGATTGACTGATTCAGAGCTGAAGGAAAAAAGGGCCAAGGGCCTTTGCTACCGATGTGATGAGAAATTTACACCTGGGCATAGGTGTATGGAGAAGACACTACAAGTGATCGTTATGGGGCATTCAGAGGAGGAGGAAGAGGACACAAGAGCAGCTGA
>NW_021356486.1:0-334 GCF_001605985.2 Dendrobium catenatum | reverse complement strand
ATTTAAAAATAATTAAATATATGTAGTTGTTGCGGGCTAGAATATATGCGACAATAGAGTTAGAAAATTTTAAACTCAACATTGTATGAATATCCAACACATAGATATAAAAAAATGTAACACCAGAATTTTTACGTGGAAACCCTGAAAAATGGAAAATCACGAGGCCACGCCTAGTTGAAAAGTATTAAACTAGTGTTTGATT
The DNA here is from genome assembly GCF_001605985.2 of Dendrobium catenatum. NCBI lineage: Eukaryota > Viridiplantae > Streptophyta > Magnoliopsida > Asparagales > Orchidaceae > Dendrobium > Dendrobium catenatum. The sequence goes on along the minus strand of NW_021356486.1, from coordinate 129 downwards.
AGATTATAAGTGGCTGACTCGTCCTTAAAATTGAGGATAATCAGATTACAATAATCAAAAATAGGGTTGAAATTGATTTACAAATGGAGATTGGAAATCCGGCGACGTTTGGTGGTCGGGAGGAAATCT
>NW_021356485.1:0-318 GCF_001605985.2 Dendrobium catenatum | reverse complement strand
ATAGAGTCTAAAGGTTTTCACTTGAGTAGATCTAAAAATAAATATATGAAGTGTAATTTTAATAGTAATAGACCTAGTGAGTGGTTTGTGACTTTGGACGATCAAGTCATTAATAAAAGTACACGCTTTAGATATCTTGGACTATTGTTCAGAGTTATGGTGAAATAGAAGGGGATATTATCAGCAGAGTTCAAGTTGGATGGTTGAAATGGAGGAATGAATCGGGCTTGTTGTGTGATAGAAAAGTCCCCCTCAAACTTAAGAGAAAAATCTATAAAATGGCGGTTGAATGGCCGATACGCCGCCGGTACAAAACCG
>NW_021356484.1:0-264 GCF_001605985.2 Dendrobium catenatum | reverse complement strand
CTTGGTTCACTCATTGCTTATGAGCAAGGAGTAAGTCGAAGAAAGATTGATACAGGTGAACCACGAATGGAGAAGAATATTGCACTGAAAGTGGAAGAGTCAGAGAGTGAACACTCACAACCTGAGGATGAAGACGATATTGTATTGATGACTAGACAATTAAAAGCTTTTTAAAGAGGAAGCAGAAGACATCAATAACTCGACCCCTTCCCCCTATAGACGCTAGAAATGGAATAGAGGTAAGTATAACAGAAATGGAAAGGT
>NW_021356483.1:0-414 GCF_001605985.2 Dendrobium catenatum | reverse complement strand
CTGGCGTTTCGGTATATTAACGAGTTACTCTCTCTCTGTCCCTATGATGTGGAGGGGGTTATTGTTGAGGGAGATAATGCCAGTGTCATCCAGTTCATGCAAGATTACAAAAATAGGGAGAGGTGGAAGATTCAGCAAACTGATTGTTTAGATTTTGAATGGACCAAGCAATTCAAAAAAGTTTTGTTTTTATATACTAACTGGCGACTTAATTTAACGGCCCATTTTTGTGCACAGAGGGCCACCGAGTTCTGTTTTGTTTGGAGGGGTGGGGATAGTTCTAATGTATTGATTCCTCAAGATTTTTTGAATATCCTTGAGGAAGATAGGAGGGGTTTTTTGGTAGGAAGGCCGGTTGGCCGTTAGTCTCTTCTTTTGGTTTCTTTACTTCTAATTGTATGGTTCCTTTGGTCA
>NW_021356482.1:0-206 GCF_001605985.2 Dendrobium catenatum | reverse complement strand
ATTCAATGAAATTTCCTGAAGTGATAACTACATATGATTTTATATATAAATTAATGATCTTGGTCTCTTCTTAAAATCTAACGCGATGTCAAAAATATTATTGAAAATCATATTAAAAGTTCAAATAATCTAATTAACTGAGGAACCAAACTCATCTAATATTTTGAATATTTTAACCGATAGTATATATATATATATATATATAT
>NW_021356481.1:0-738 GCF_001605985.2 Dendrobium catenatum | reverse complement strand
AATATTTTTAAAATATGTTTTCAAAATTCCATCAACACTTGGTCATTAACAGTTGATGACAACTCTCGGTCGAAAGAGAAGATAAATTGGCCAGCCATTTGAAATTTCTGAAAGTTAAAGAGAGGATTGAAATAAGATTTCTTTTTAAGAAAAGTGAAAAAGAGTTTGTTATTTTGAAACTTAAGGCTTGTAGAATAGTCTTAACCTTCCAACACATGTTGAATGGTAAAGAAAAACACACCGAACACACGTTAGGAAGATAAAGAGACTAAAAACATGCCGAAAGGAGGGTTTTCTCAAAAGGTCAACATATGTTAGCCCATAAGATGGTCGTATGGGGTAACATATGAAGGTTTGGAACTTGGAGAAAATTGTTATTATCTTGCTTTTCACATTTTGAAGGGAATTTGAATTTCGAATGATTTAAGACGGGGTTTTTTTTTTTTCTTTTTTTTTTACAAAATCCAAAGCACAACAGACAGAGTTTCCCCTCGCCTGAAGGCTTATGGAATTGTAAGAAAAACCCAAGTAAAGTAAATAGTCTAACCCTCCTCACTCCTAAAAGTTCAAGGGGAGTAAATGGGTTAAGACTAAAATACTTTAAAACTTTCTTAAAGTCAAAGATTTTTACAAACTCCTTTCAATATTAAAGGTTGGTATTTTGAATGTGACATTTGCTAATCAAAATTTAAAAAAGAATGTTTAGGGACCTCATTTGACACTGTCGCCTCATAGGAA
>NW_021356480.1:0-316 GCF_001605985.2 Dendrobium catenatum | reverse complement strand
GCCATATAAATTGATGATGATATTTAAAACATATTGAATATTTTTTATTTGCTATTTCGTATACGTTGTCTAATTATTTGTATTTTTTCTAAAATATTTTGACTTCGTTATGAACAATTTTTTTTGTTGCTTTTTAAAATAGTTTTTTAGTATAAAATTATTTTAAGAAGCAATAAAAAAAGTCATCTCAAATAAAGATTTCATTTGGGACGACTTTCTTCCTGCTTCTTAAAACAACTTTTTATTTTAAAAATTAAATTTGTAACTATTATTAAAATTATTTAAATTCATTTATAAGTAAATTTTGTATCATAAG
>NW_021356479.1:0-226 GCF_001605985.2 Dendrobium catenatum | reverse complement strand
AGGTAAAATGGGACGAAAATAAGATTTTAAGAAAGATTTATTTGGCTCAAAAATTTTATCGGCAAGATTTACTTAAGGGGCAGTTTGGTTTCCTGCAAAGTAAACGTAATGTAAAGTAAATGCAGTGTAAAGTAAATGTAGTGCATTCCAAATATATTGAGGTTGTTTGGTTGTCTGCAAAGTAAACGTAGGAGAAATATTTCCCTTGTTTGGTTAGGAAGATCCA
>NW_021356478.1:0-304 GCF_001605985.2 Dendrobium catenatum | reverse complement strand
TGTGAATTTTTTATTTCTCTTTTTGATGATGATGGACTTTCATGTGTCAGCCCTGATGATGTCTGTTACCTCATTTGATTTTCTCTCTTAGAGTTTGGTGCAACTGTCCAGTTCTTATATGTTCGATCCAACATATATTTCTATAGTCTTCAAATTATAGCCGCATTTTACGTCTAGGGTTTAGGGGGCTAGAACATTTCCCGCATTCCTTTTCTTCACAAGTTTTGGGATCATCTTTTAAAATTGCAAGTGAATGTTGATGCGATGCTTTGCTTTGAAAGGGCTAACGTGAAAATATGTAATC
>NW_021356477.1:0-236 GCF_001605985.2 Dendrobium catenatum | reverse complement strand
CACATAAGTAGTGATAATTATTTGAAGAATAAACTAATATTGTATTATCAATTTGAGGAAAGAAATGAATTATTTTGTATTCAAACTCGGCATAGAGAATGTAAAAATTATCCTTATGGATAAATTTAACATTCACCTATCGTTTTAAATATGAAATTAACCCATAATAGGCTTTAGTCGACATCTAGAGATTTTTCCCCTCTCTTAGCAAACTAAGACATGATTTATTTTATACT
>NW_021356476.1:0-228 GCF_001605985.2 Dendrobium catenatum | reverse complement strand
CATTACAATTAGTTTAATAGAATCACTACTTCATCCAAGATGATCGATGGAAATTAATTATCATCCCCATCTAGAATTGATTCATACTATACAATCAAGGCCATCATATAATATGATATTTAATATCAATTAATCCATTTGATTATTTAATCATGAGACTAAATTAGCAATATTTAAATTTATTATATAGTAGGATGACCCTATAGTATAATAAGTATAAATTTTGTT
>NW_021356475.1:0-292 GCF_001605985.2 Dendrobium catenatum | reverse complement strand
AAATCTGGTGTCATTTATTTTACTGTTTTTACGTTTCGGCACTTTAAATTTTAGTTTTAAAAATCTGTGGTTGAAAAATATTTTTCTGGAAAAACTTAAAAGAAATTTTTATTTCGGTTCAACTTAATTTTCAAAAGGGGATTTAAATTTTTAAAGTACCAATTCACCCCCCCTCTTGATAGCCTTTGGACATTCACTTAGGTTTAACAACCTAATTACAAGACTCAACACCATGAGTACAACTTAAGATAAATGTTTGCTCATCATGTTTTAGTTGAGGCCAATAGAAGTG
>NW_021356474.1:0-251 GCF_001605985.2 Dendrobium catenatum | reverse complement strand
CTCACTCCCTTTCAAGCTTTCTCTTCAAGTTTTTCCCAAAAGAATGAAGCTACAATGGCTGCCAAAGACACTTACAAATGTGCCTTATCAATGCTTAAATAGAAGATCTCAAAATGAGCTCATTAATGCAACTTACCGACTTTATCATTGTCACTACCCGACCCGACCGGGATGGATCCCGCCCGCACCGGGCCGCGACCAGCCATACAAACAGACCAGGATCTGACTTTGGAATTTGCTTCGGAACTGAT
>NW_021356473.1:0-204 GCF_001605985.2 Dendrobium catenatum | reverse complement strand
AACGTGAAGGGGGAGAGAGGCGGGTTCGGGTGGAGGGGGGAATTTTTGCTGGACCAGTTGTAAGGGAAGGGGATGGGTGAATGGGGAGGTGGTGGGGAGAGAAGAAAACAGCAAAAATAAGAAAATAAAGCCAAGAGCTCACCAAAGTGGCTGTTGGGTAATTCGGGTGGAGCCTCTCCTAGGCCTCCTCTTTTTCTCTCAAGC
>NW_021356472.1:0-588 GCF_001605985.2 Dendrobium catenatum | reverse complement strand
GTTAAGTATCTTACTGGGATGGGAATAACTGCTCCTTGCAATACATCTGTAGTTGGAGTTGATCCTGCCCCAATCTGATGGGAGTATTTGCCATTAGGGTTTTGGCTTGATGATCATTGGGATATCAATGCATGTGATTTCATTCTCTCTGGTAGTGCTGCAAGCGAACCAAGCGTTCGACGAGCTACTCGATGCTCGGTTCGATTAAAGCTCGTTTGTGATTGTTTAACTAACTAAACAAACAAACTTGAACAACATTTTAAATATTTGATGCTTAAACAAACAAGCTTGAGCACTAATGTGTTCGGTTCATTTATGTTCACCAACAACATCATTTAAAGTTCATGAACAAGCTTAACATTAAGCTTGATAAAAAGCTCGAATGGAGAGAAATTGATGTAGAACGAACATGCGAAGGAGCTTCTTAAGAGAATTAAAAGTGAATGACAATGTAATTTCAATTAATAGCTTATTGAGATAACAAGTAAAATCATTAAAGGTTCTTAGTTGTTAACTTGCTTAGGCGAAGGAGTGCAAGTAGATTAACCAATAACTCATGGATAACCAAGGATAGTAGCAATACCAAAA
>NW_021356471.1:0-226 GCF_001605985.2 Dendrobium catenatum | reverse complement strand
ACTTCTGTTATGATTTTGGCGTAGAACTTTTCTGCATTACATAATTAAAGTATATTTTTTTTAATATGTTTGAAGAACTCAGAAAATGGGTGTCAATATTTGACACGACCAGAAAATTTTGGGTTAGTGTTGACCCGAACCTTAATCGGGTCGTGTTCGGGTAAGAATTTCTGACCCGTTTTAAAAATTGTGTCGGGTTCGGGTTGACCAGAAAGCCCGAAAATGA
>NW_021356470.1:0-227 GCF_001605985.2 Dendrobium catenatum | reverse complement strand
AGACAGAAGAATATCTAGCATTCATGAAGGCATTACCCAAAGAAAAGTTATAGCTTTGGAAGTTGACAAAGTTGGAAAATAAAGTAAATTAGGAGGAATTTTTTTATGATTGATGAATTTTTTAAAAACAAGTAGATGTTACATAAATTAAAATTGAAAGGTAATATCTTGTCGGAGAAATGTTTACCGAAGAGAAAGAGATCCAAAATCGGTAGGGATCTCACCTT
>NW_021356469.1:0-315 GCF_001605985.2 Dendrobium catenatum | reverse complement strand
CCTACTTCAACTTATTTGGTGGCATTCCTCCTCCTCCAGAAGAAGAACAGAGATTTGGGTGATGATTTTCTAGATGTTTCTTGTATTAGTGTTTGTTTTAGTTGTCTTTGTTTAAAAGTTCAGTGTATTTTTTTTTCTTTTTTATTTTAGTATTGATATTATGAAGTGATCTTGTAATCCTTTTATTAATATCAATATTTGTGTGTTTGCTTTAGATTTGAATTGTTTTTTAAATATCTTTAGTTTTTATGAATTTCATTAGTCTTTTTAATCTTAAATGTGTTTAAATTAGATTGTAATTTGAGATTAATTTCA
>NW_021356468.1:0-229 GCF_001605985.2 Dendrobium catenatum | reverse complement strand
AACCACTATAAATTTCTGTGTTCCTTTTCTTGCTTCCACACGTTTAAATTCCGCATTATTTTCGTGGTGTGATTTGGTTTATGTGATTTTATTTCTTTGTTTAAAAAGAAGTTTTTAAAATATCAATTCACCTCCCCTCTTGGTTAGTTTGGGACTAAGTTCATAGGGCTTAACATCCCCATCGAACTTTCACAAGTGGTTGGAGAGATTGAATGATCACGCACTTCGT
>NW_021356467.1:0-918 GCF_001605985.2 Dendrobium catenatum | reverse complement strand
GTTTTACATTCTTGTACTTGTATAGTTTTGATGATTCGAAATATTATTATTTTATGTGTTGTTATCTCCTAATATTTTTTAGAAGATTTGTTTTTGCTCTTATGTGTACTAATATTTCAGGAAAATCTAACTTCATACAACGAAGACTTCAAATCAAATTCAGCATAAAATACATTGTAAATTTGAAGCTTGAACTTTTTATTTGAATTAAATTTGAGAGGGAGTGATTGTAATTGAGTGAAAAAATTCACACACACTAAAGGAGATCTTCAAAAAGTTTTGTGCTGATCATAATTGTTCGTACGGGACGATCAGATCAATTATCTCCTTGTAAGAGCAATGGAACAGACAGGAACTGAACTGGAAAATTTTTTCTAAGTCCTGATCGTCCAAGACGAAACATTTTCGTCCTAGGACGAGTTGCTCTCTGTAAAAATTTCATCCAAACGAAGTCCAGTTCGTCCCAGGACGATGGGAACCGACTATGGCCGTTTCTAGCAACGTTCTGCAATTTTCGGAACCGACCTTTGATATAACTGTTCGTACCGGACGAAATTTTTCGTCCCACGACGAACCTATTTCGTCCCAGGACAAAATTAGTTTGTACTGATGCACAAATGGTTCATACGAGACTATTTTTTACACAGTTCGTCCGTACTAACTCAGCTTCGTACGAGATAATCCACTGCGTAGAAAAACTTGAAATTAGTAGTTTTTTGGACGGTTTTTCATGTCTTTTATATATAAGGAGTCCTAGAAACTATTACAAGTCCATTTAGAGTTGTTTTCTCTTGAGAGGGATCATTGAGAGTGAGTGTTTGGGAGAGATTGTAAGAGTGAAGAGTGAGAGATCAAGTGAGGGATTTGTGAGAGATTCACAGGGTTACTTGAAGAAAAAGATCTCTTTGTTTCTGCCCA
>NW_021356466.1:0-285 GCF_001605985.2 Dendrobium catenatum | reverse complement strand
AAGGCCTAACAATGCTTAAGTATAACTTATACAATCTATATATATATAATAATAATAAAAAGGAAATGTATTAATTGCATAGCATATATCTGAATAAAAATATAGCTTAATGATATCAGAAATCAACGATCTTTAGCTCGTTGGATTCATCTCGTTGAACCGCTCAATTCGACTATAAGCAAATAAATTTTGGAAACTGTTTGATCATCCAAATTATGTTTTGAACCTTCCAAATATTCTCCGGGTCCTTGATTTGGACTCATTTGGGCTCGGATTGAGTCAAAT
>NW_021356465.1:0-200 GCF_001605985.2 Dendrobium catenatum | reverse complement strand
TTTACTTCTATTTATACTAAACTGATTTGAATCTTTTTTTTTTAATTCATCATCATTTTCTTTTAGGACATTTAGGTCAATTAAGATAAATTCATACACGCATTACATATGTAAGACTCAAATCCAATACCTCTTAGGCTTTGTTTGAACGGTTTATTCCTGCTTCTTAAAGCAGGTTTCTACTACAAAAATAAATAAAT
>NW_021356464.1:0-361 GCF_001605985.2 Dendrobium catenatum | reverse complement strand
ACCATCCTACTTAAATTCTACTAATAATATCTTCATCAATCTATTTCACCATTGCTTTGAACAATAGACCTGAGATATCTAAAATGTGCACTCTTTTTATTGATCACCCAATGTCACAATCCTTTCACTAGATTCGTTAGTAATAAAATTACACTCTATGTAAGATGGAGCATAATTAAAAATTTAAATATTATTTTGACATAAATTGCAAAATTGATTGCATTTTTAAGGAAAACACAAATTAATTTCACATTTTCTATAGATAAAACAAATCAATTTTATTTAATTATTTGAATGCTTTTTTTTTCCTTTTTGATGTCTAAGATAAGATTGTGTTAGTTTTTAATTTGGCTTTGCATAT
>NW_021356463.1:0-207 GCF_001605985.2 Dendrobium catenatum | reverse complement strand
ATATACCCATAAGCTGGTTGATGTTAAGCGTAGGAAAGATGTTATATTCATTATCGGCCTCCTTGTACACAATGATCAACAAACTGTTGCATATGCTAGTAATTGCCCAAGTAGTTTAATTACTTGGTGTGCATAGTTTTATTCCACATGAGTTTCACACTTGTTTGTTGATATGCATTTGATTGATTAAAGCCATCACTTGATTTT
>NW_021356462.1:0-287 GCF_001605985.2 Dendrobium catenatum | reverse complement strand
CACCTATACAACTCGTTAGGCGCAGAAATTCATCATCCTTTGGCAAAGTAGTGAGTAGGGGTGTCAATTATTGACCCGACCCGAACCCAACCCGAAAATTCCGGGTTAGGGCCGACCCGTTTAACAAACGGGTAGGGTTCGGGTCTCAACTTTCGACCCGTTTAAAAAACGGGTCGGGTCCGGATCAACCCGATAACCTGAAATTGACCCGGGATTGACCCTGTAACCCACTTGTTTTAAAATTTTCCCACGTGGGACTGGCCGACTGGGAGGGAAATACGAAATAG
>NW_021356461.1:0-392 GCF_001605985.2 Dendrobium catenatum | reverse complement strand
TTTTTCTAAGGGCTGAGAGTGTCACTAAGTTTAAATGGTCAAAGTTTCAAGTTATGAGGATGTGTATCCTAATTATTAGAAATATTCTAAGTTCTCTAAACAAGTCCTTAATTATTATCCTTAATGATGTCGCTAAGTTAAGTAGGTTTGAATGAAAGTTTCTAACCCTTGAACAAATATGGATAAGCACACACAATAATACGATCAAGTCCTTAAAACATGATGTGTGTTCCCTAAACATGCAAATCAAGTTAAAGCCTAATTAAATGAAGGATTAATCAATGAATAATTAACAAAAATAATTATTCATTGATTAATCATCACTCCCCAAAAATTCTATTCAATCATGCTTAATCTATGCTTAAAGTTTCAAAGGTGGATGTCTCAAATAT
>NW_021356460.1:0-255 GCF_001605985.2 Dendrobium catenatum | reverse complement strand
TTAAAAGTGAATTAATTTGGTATAAGTTATATTTATATATAATATAATTTTTACAAGTTTAAAATCATGTTTAACATAATTAAAAAAAAATGGAGATATTAAATATTTGAGAATAGATTTTGAATTAATTATGTATTATTAATCAAATTTAAATCATATTTGTGATATTTTCAACACCACTTGAACCAACGGCATGAAAATGCAAATAAAACGCAATGAATGTTCGGGTTTGCATTGAAAATGCAGTGAAGTCAC
>NW_021356459.1:0-1023 GCF_001605985.2 Dendrobium catenatum | reverse complement strand
TTGGTTCCAATTTGATTTCATTTTATTTGGATTCGGCATTTAGAAATCATTTTGAGTTTTGGTTCTGGTCCACAGGTCCATAGTTCATTTGAGTCCACATTTTTGTTCTTTTGAGTTCTAAAGGTCCAGGTACGATTTCACCCGAAATTTCGGCAGCCTCGCGGCGTCTCCCCTGTTTTGGGGAAAACTACGAGAAACTGGGCCTTTCCCACCACGCGCAATAAAGGCGTGTATGGTAGGTGTCCTCTGACAAGGAAACCGCGGCCGTGATTTTTTGTTTCTCCCACCACGCGCAATAAAGGCGTGTATGGGGTCTTTGATGGTACCTATTTAAATGACACAATTTGCTTTCCCCCCACTCGGGAGTACTTATAAGTGACCCCGCCTCGCCGTAGGTGCCACACCGAGGTCCCTTCCCACCACGCGCAATAAAGGCGTGTATAGGCGGTTTTCCGGTGCGCCATGAACGCCGAAGTAGAGTTTAGGCGATTGCTCGCTTCGTCGTAAGCATCAGACCGGCGTCCCATCCCACCACACGCAATAAAGGCGTGTATAGGAGTTTTTCCGGTCTGCTGCAAACAACGATGCGAGAATCTGAGTTTAGAGAGTTCGTACCTTCGCGGGCTTCGATGGCGGCGGTTTAAAGATGCACAGTTTGCTTTCCCCCCGCTCGGGGGTACTTATGAGTGACCCCGCCTCGTCGTAGGTGCCGCACCGGGGTCCCTTCCCACCACGCGCAATAAAGGCGTGTATAGGCGGTTTTTCGGTGCGCAACGAACGTGGAGGCAGAGTTTAGGCGATTGCTCACCTCGTCGTAGGCGTCGGACCGGGGTCCCTTCCCACCACGCGCAATAAAGGCGTGTATAGGCGGTTTTCCGGTCCGCTGCGAACAACGACGCGACAATCTGGGTTTAGAGGATTCGTACCTTCGCGGGATTTGGCGGTGTTGGCTCGAGGCAAGAGAGAGAAGCATTTATTTGTTTTACTTATATTAATTATAATTATCTTTTATTAATTATATTT
>NW_021356458.1:0-226 GCF_001605985.2 Dendrobium catenatum | reverse complement strand
ACTTTATTATATTTGCAGTGGGTTCTGTTTTTATTTGCGTTAGTCACTTGCAAAAGAACTCTACAGTTGCCATGGTATTCGCCGCAAATCTTGACACGTGAGTAAAAACATTGATAAGCGGAGTGGGGCACCTTCCGACTAGCATGATCGACCGAATGGGTCACGTACCTAGAGTGGGGAGAGTCAACATGTTTTTACTTCATGGTTTTAGTCATAGAGCCACTAG
>NW_021356457.1:0-368 GCF_001605985.2 Dendrobium catenatum | reverse complement strand
TCTTCACCTGAAGAATGTGGTTAAAAGTTGGATGTTTAAGGCTCAAGGGGTGATCATTGAAGGGGACAACTTGAATATCATCAAATTGCTGTAGAAATCGGTCAAAGATTGGAAGGTTAGTAGAGCAATTGATGATAAGTTGGCTTTCTTACTTGAGTTTAAGCAAATAGTTTTTTCTCATTCGTTAAGGAATGGGAACAAATTAGCGGATATTTGTGCTAATTTGGCTCTTGGGGGATCTTTTGTATGGGAAGATCTCCATGATGTTTTGATTCCTCCTTCTTTCTTATATTGCTTGAAGGAGGAATGTGATGCTTTAGGTTTGATTTGAGTAGTTGTACTTTGGTTTTAGTTTAATCCAATTTCAG
>NW_021356456.1:0-471 GCF_001605985.2 Dendrobium catenatum | reverse complement strand
GTAATTGAAAGTAATGGAGTGATGTGGACTCGATCCCCAGCTTTTGGAAAAATAGAAGTACGAAGGACATGCTGGATTGTCCTAGCATCTTTAAGTAAATAGCTAGTCTCTCTAACATGAAAGTATGCATTTGTGTGGCAAAGAAAGTGATTTGTAGTGGACCAGTCAAAGTCAGGATCAGAGACAAGGTATACAGCTTATCCCCAGTGGTGGACAGCTACAACAGTTCAGCACAATCTTGATATGTGATATCGATAGGACATCGGTTCACATAAGAGGTGAGAGCAGTGTAGGAAGAATTTAGGTGAAGGTTTGCGTAGAATTCAAAAAAAGTTTAGAACTAAAGGGGACTGTAAGGGTGAGAATAAAGTAAAGAGATGTGTGAGTAAAACGATCCAGTACCGAATAGAAGAGATAGGCTAGATTGATTATTTAAGAGAGAGTGATGCCGCACTCTTTGTAACGAATGTA
>NW_021356455.1:0-285 GCF_001605985.2 Dendrobium catenatum | reverse complement strand
TCTTCAAAATGGAACTCACATCTACCTCCTTCTTCCCCAAGTTCTCCTCGCGCAAGGTAGCACCTTTACATATCCCCGCTTTCAAGTTTGATCCATCGTTTTTTCTTCTGCCCATCTTCACTGGATCAAAATACATATTAGTTTATGCAATTCCTCCAAAAACTGTTCTGTTGGATTTACCTTAAATCCCAGCACAAATCCGATACCAAACAGCCCCGTAGTTCGTCGGATTTACTCGATTTAGCCGGAGAAGCGCGCGAAAGGGAGAAAGTTACCTTCACAGCG
>NW_021356454.1:0-819 GCF_001605985.2 Dendrobium catenatum | reverse complement strand
AGAACTTGTAGTTTTTCATTGAATTTTGAAAAAAAAATTATTTTGGGCATTTCATGGGATATAAACAAGGCCCCTATAATTTTTGAAAAGTATTGAATATGCGGTATTAAAATGAAATTCTAATTTTACTCAATTTTTATGTATGTGATAGTTGTATGTGTATTTTTGAGAACTTAGCGAGTTTGTTGACAACTTATAAAGGCAATCTCTTTGTATCGAGAAATTATTACATGTGGAGTTTGGACGTAGCTCACATCCGGACTCCAATGTGTACAGACCATGTGGCTTCTATACATGGTGTGTATTATACAAATCTTATGTACAAATTATATGCAGAGTGTGTACATGCCACGTGGCTTCAATGGGAAAGTTTCTTGCAGGCATATTTCAACGCTCTTGTGGTGAAGAAGCATTGCAACCACACATAGAATTCTGATTTGTTAAGACTAAGATTTTGTTTGGGATAACTTTCTTACTGCTTCTTCAAACATCTTTTTTATACAAATTTTTTAATTTTTGTATTAAAAGTTGTTTTAAAAAGCAGCAAGAAAGCCATCCCAATTTAAGATGTTTTTTTTTTATTTCTTAAAGTAGATTTTTAATACATAAATTACAATTTTTTTTTTCAAAAAATTGTTTTAAGAAGTAATAAGAAAATCGTCTCAAATGAAACCTAAAACTGATTTGTTGTCGGATCATCTATGAGGTTCATTAATTTTTTAAGATGTTTAAGATTCATTGATTCGATCAAAATTGAATCAGATATGATTATAAATATTAAATTTATTAAAATAATATTCAAATGATATAATAAAAAAG
>NW_021356453.1:0-272 GCF_001605985.2 Dendrobium catenatum | reverse complement strand
CGACGGAGGTAAGGGCCTCAAGTAGTGGTCCGACGGAGCAACAACATCAGACGGTGGTCCGGCGGAGGTGAGGGCCTCAAGTGGTGGTCCGGTAGAGCAATGACATCAGGCGGTTCTCCGGCGGAGGTGAGAGCCTCAAGTGGTGGTCAGCAAAAGTTCGGCGGTAGTTGAGGATGAGCTTTTTTCCTTCTCTTCATTCTCTTCTTCCTTCTCTTCTTGCTCTCGTCCCCCTTTTAAGAGAAATGAGGGGTCTATTTATAGATTTCTGGAGT
>NW_021356452.1:0-283 GCF_001605985.2 Dendrobium catenatum | reverse complement strand
TAATCAAGTGGAAAACAAAATTACATTAATGTTCATTGAGTATTTACATATATGACAATTTTTTAAAACAATATATACAATAATCAATAACATGATTCAAAATAATTGATAAAATCAAAGAGCTATAAAAATCTAAACTATCACCCACTAATTAGTCTCACTCTGTAGGCACATTACCCTAACCTGAAATCATATAAAAATCACATAATGAGCACATATCCCAACAAGTAAACAAAATCTTACAATTGAAATCAATGCATGAAAAGAGAAATAATATGCTACA
>NW_021356451.1:0-242 GCF_001605985.2 Dendrobium catenatum | reverse complement strand
TGATGAAAGAGAATTAGCACAACTTAATGCAAAATGCTTGAACTATTTTTTTGTGCTTTGAAATCTGAAAATTATATACGTGTTTCAATTTGCGCAACTGGTAAAGAAATTTGGGATAGAATATGTGTAACTTATGAAGGAACCAATGAAGTTAAATAATCTTGATTAAATATTTTACTGCATGATTATGAACTTTTTTGTATGAAACCTTTTGAATCAATTTCTGACATGTATACAAGATT
>NW_021356450.1:0-238 GCF_001605985.2 Dendrobium catenatum | reverse complement strand
ATTAGAATAAACAAATATCGCTGAAAATCCCTTGGCGTGACACTTGGCAAAACCGGGTTGGCCCCGCGGTCCGCGCCAATGATTGAGCCACCTATCCACGTAGGCAGAGGGTAGGATCTGCTATTTGGCCCAAACACAGAACAGCGAAATAAAAAATGACGAACTAAATCCCTAGAACACAATTTCGCTTAGTTCTCTCAATATACATGACGAAATTCGATGAAATTTTAAACGTAGG
>NW_021356449.1:0-262 GCF_001605985.2 Dendrobium catenatum | reverse complement strand
TCAATATATCTTAAATGTCTATGAATATGTATCTTTTCAATAACTGTTTAGTATTATAGTTAATATTATAATTAATGAATAACAATTTACTAATTGTTACTGTAGTCTCCACTAATCTTGACATGCATGGGCTGGATGGAGATCAGACGACTAGAATGTTAGTGGAATTGTAGTGGAGAATGCACAATCTTATAATAATATTATATATTACGGTAAAGCACTAGTAGACCTATAAATCCCCTTCATTACTTTCATTTGCCCA
>NW_021356448.1:0-871 GCF_001605985.2 Dendrobium catenatum | reverse complement strand
GATGTTTTTCTTCTTGTTCTTCTCTTGTGTTCTTCTTTTTACATTGGATGCATTCCACTGTCAGAGATAGGCGACATTCCCCTATCAAGTTTTAGTGTCCCTCTATTGTGTAGAAAAAGTCGCAATGATGGGCTATCTTCTTAATTGATAACCCTTGACAGAAGAAGATCAATTGCTGCTTGTATGCGAGGATGATTTGAGAAGATTTGGAGGTGATAGTGTCTTGGAGGAGAACCAGAAGTGATGAATAGACGAGAGATTTTTTAATGCCATTTGAGCGGAAGTCTGCGATGGACGGTCGAGTTAAAGCCCATTAGCAGTCAACAATCGAGTATAGAGCTGAAGGAGAGAGTTCGAGGGTGCGCTAATACAATATGCATCTATACTGAAATGTACTGACATCAGATATCTCTGAGTCAAGGGGCCAGAGCAGTGTGTTATGTCTACATTCTTGTGACACATGTATAGTGTTAATTGAGTTGAGGCCTGATGAAGACCAAATTGTAATTTTTCTTTGAAGAAGAAGTTGTAGGAGATGCTTGTGTGCAATATAGAAGAGGTCTTTCAAATCTACTAAGGATATGATAGTAACTTGTAGTCTTTACTCTATAATGATTAGTGTTTTAAAGTGCCCCAATTCAATGGTTGTTAAATTACAAACTCATATTCAAGTGTTTCTTCAATACACACAAAAAATTGGAAAACATTTTTGGAGAATGATTTCTAGAAGAAATTACTTTGTTATACAATGAGAAAAAATTTTGAGTTCAAGGTCAAGAGATTAAGAAAAGACATTGGGTGCAATTGTTGTACTTTATAAATTACTTGTGGAGTTTCCAAACTAGAAATTTAACATGATTGGAGCTTGAGA
>NW_021356447.1:0-1593 GCF_001605985.2 Dendrobium catenatum | reverse complement strand
TTTCTAACGTCATTGGTGGGGTAACATTGTGGTGGTTTTCAAAATTGTTACATTGTGCCATTGAAGCTTTCACTGAATTTAAGAATCATATTGCAGCAAATTTTTCTATTTTTCATAAGCCCAAGAAATGCAGCCAAATATTATTTGTCCAATGCAAGCACAAAATGAGTTTGTAAGAGATTTTGTGGCTTGGTTCAATAATAGGCAATTGGAGGTATGGGATTCGATGAGAAGTATGCAAAAAATGCCTTTGTTTAAGCCTTACAGGATGGGGGATTCAAATTTTCTATGAGTAAGACCACCAAATATGATGGCCAACTTACTAGCACTAGAAGAGGATATGACTGTGGAGGACTTGAAGTGGATGCCTGAATGGCTCATAAGAACTTTTGAATTACTTACGCTTGATTTAAAGAAAATAAGGTAAAGGAAGTTTGATTTAGAAGATTTTCATTTGAAGAACACTTTAGATAGACCCCAAGCAGATCCATTCTCTCAACTTGAACAACAAAAAAGTATTCATGGTTGCCTCAACTTTTAGTTGCAATAAAAAATTGGGAATGTTGTAGGTGGCTCAATAAGATGAGGTTACCTCCTAACCAATGGAGTATGGGCAAATGTTGTCCCTACCATAACGACTACAAGCACAACACTGAAAGTTGTCGATCATTGAGAGCTTTTGTTGAGCAACTCTTTAAAGACATCTTCGAGAATTCTGCATCGAGTAGAAGGGACTAGGGAAAGGGCAAAAAAGGTTGATTTGACCATTGATTGTGGGAGTGATTTGAGAATTGAATCATGTCAGGGATGGTTTGTCTCACCATTCACTTCGCAAAGAAGACTTACAAGAAGAATTATCCTCACAATTTGGGCATGAGATCATAAAAGGATCAGAAGATTGTGTTTATTGAAATTTTAACTATTCATTTTCTTGGTGGAGGTTGCCATTGATGTTGATTTTTTATATCACACTGCTGAGTTCAATGAAGACGTTGTTTGGAGTCCACTGATGAAGTAGGATTATCAATTAGAGGCTTGATGATCAAGATCAAGAGACATCTAGATGTCTGTACTATTGAATCGAAATTCAAATTATAACACGATAAATACGAATTTTGAATTATTTTGGATATAATAGTCCTATCATCGGAGTATTTGGATTTTTTTTTAAAGACTTAAGGGACCAAAATGATCCTTTAATATAGTTGGAGATTATGTTAGTCCTTCATAAAGAGTCAAGAGATCATTTTTATTGTGTTCTCTAACAATAAGATATTTACAGGAAAACATAATAACTTAAAAGCATAGTTTAAAAATGTGCAATAAGAGGCGCGCCTTGAGGCGTGCCTCTACGCAATTTGCCCCCCAAGGGCCTCATTGCTTAAGCAATTTTGGGACCTGGTGAGGCTTACGCCTCATAGAACCTGAGGCGCGCCTCAGAGGCGCAATTGTGCAATTTTTGGTGTGTCGTACGCCTCATGAAACATATTGTATATGCTAGTGTCGAGGGCTCAAACAGGGGGAGACATGTAATGACATGTTCATTCTCCTGAAAGACTGCTCATTGCATGAATTGTCATTTGTTATGGGATT
>NW_021356446.1:0-306 GCF_001605985.2 Dendrobium catenatum | reverse complement strand
ATGAATTTGTTCAAATACACTCCAATTTCTTTCACATTCAAAAGATGAAGAAGTTTGGCTAAGAATTCTAACAGCCAATTTCTGCAAATTTGATGCACTTGATTCAAACATCTTCCACAATTCATCTAAAAAAAAGATTAATATTAGTTAATTAATATTTGATATACAAGAAAGACTAAATGCATTCTAACATTTTTATTTGACTTACCAGGCTGCATTTCTTTGGCCATCGTTAGAGCAATTGGTTTGCCAAAGCTTTCCAAATTATAACGAAAAAGCCTAACTTCATTCATTGTTGCTGTTAAT
>NW_021356445.1:0-1395 GCF_001605985.2 Dendrobium catenatum | reverse complement strand
GATGTGACCAAAATTACTCTAATCGTCCCAAACCGACCGGGCTAATTGAGCAAAATTTATGCTGATCAGCCAGGTCGATACCCCTATCGACCTGGCGATAAAGTTGGTTTGTGTAAAATAAGAGCTATTCCGAAGCTCTTCTATTTAAGATCTTTTGTTCTGTCTTAGAGGAAATCTTTTATTGCTGTCATAACTTGAGAAAGCCTAGAGGAGATGGAGAGAGAGGGATAGGGAGAGAGGATTTTGTGAGGGGGAGCTTGTGAGGGAGTTTCACAAGGGTTGCTCCAAGCATTGTTCCACTTCGTCTTCTTCCACTAGAGTCTCTTGTCCTTGAAGGGTTGAGAGAGGTCTTCTTAAGCAATCTATCAAGGTTATCTATCTGCTTCAGGAGGAAGCAAAAGGAGTTGGGTTCTCTGCCTTGTCGGGGTCAGCGAAAAGGAGTTTTTTGTGAGGGCTTCTTCGCCTTGCTGTGGGAGAAAAAGGAGAGACATGGTATTTAGTGCAATATCCGGAGGGTGCCTTCGGGGAGTAGACATAGGTCGAGTTGACCGAACCACTATAAATTTCGGTGTTCTATTCTTATTAATCTTACGCATTTATTTCTTCCGCACTTTGATTTTCATTGTGGTGATTTTGGTTTGTGATTGTGATTTGATTCAAAATAATTTTTAAAATACCAATTCACCCCCCCTTTTGGTTAGCCTTGGGCTAGTTCATAAGGGCTTAACATCCCTAACAAACTTTTAGAATCTTCATATGAGTGATAATTTTATCAATCACTTTCTTTCATGGAATATTTATAAAAAGAATATTGTTCACTCAAAGCATTGCTTGATCTTTATGAAAGAGGTCGATAGAATCCACCAATGATGTATGACCTATTCGAGATTGTATGTCAGAGTCCTGCTTGATGACAATATCCTATATGGAAGAGGTTGAAAGAATCCATCAAGGAAGTGAGACCTATCCAAGGTTGTATGTCAAAGTACTGCTCGATGACGTTAACCTATGTGGAAGAGGTCGAGAGAATTCAACAAGGATGTAAGACTTATCCAAAGTTGTATGTCAGAGCCTTTGCTCGACGACATTAACCTGTGTGGAGGAGGTCGAGAGAATCCACCAAGGATGTGAGACCTATCTGAAGTTGTATGTCATAGCCCTTGCTCGATGACGTTAACCTGTATGGAAGAGGTCGAGAGAATACACCAAGGATGTAAGACCTATCCGAGGTTGTATATCAGAGCATTTGCTCAACAATGTTAACCTGTATGGAAGAGGTCGAGAGAATCCACCAAGGATATAAGACCTATCCGAGGTTGTATGTCGGAGCCTTTGCTCGACGATGTTAACCTATATGGAATGTTGAGTCCAGTAATTAGGTTGTTAAGCCTAAGT
>NW_021356444.1:0-291 GCF_001605985.2 Dendrobium catenatum | reverse complement strand
ATTAAGAAAAAAAAAAAAAAAAACAAGATAAATTTATTCAAAAATTCTTTGACTCAAAATGAGCAAAAATACATCCCGAAAATCATGTAACAGTCATAAGTAGGGGTGTAAGTGAGTTAAGCCGGTTTGGGCTCGACTCAACAAATGGCTCGTGAGTTGAGCTCGATGAGTTAAAGAGCTAAGCTTAAGTTTGCCCAGACTCGACTCATTAGCTCGTGAGCCAGCTCTTTTTGGAAATACTAATATAAAATATACTTAAAATATATTTGATTCACCATTTTTAAGTTTAAA
>NW_021356443.1:0-256 GCF_001605985.2 Dendrobium catenatum | reverse complement strand
CGACTCATAAGTCACTTACCCCCGTTGGGGATTGGCACACACCTCAGCCTAATGAGTAACTCAACTCAAGTCGAAGGGCATTACAATTAACAAGAAATTTGATTAAAAATAAAAAATAAAAAATAAAAAACTCAACTTGAAGGGCCTTAGCATATATCAGAGAAGTCACTCGCCTTAACACGGCATAAGGAATGTAACTGAGTCAAGCTGACTTATGACCAAGTTAAGGTTCAACACAATAAATGGATGGTGATCA
>NW_021356442.1:0-216 GCF_001605985.2 Dendrobium catenatum | reverse complement strand
AGCTTTTAATGCCCAGTTGTCTTCAACCGAGAGAGGCCAAAAATCGGCTTCCTTAACTTGTAATTCATATATTTCTTTATTAAGTCTATCATTTGAATGATTTTAGTTTTTAAACTTGGGTTTGCTTAAAAAAAACAAAGCCTTTAGAGCCCTTCTCATCATATAATTTAGAACTTGAGAGAGACTTACAAAAGTATTCTTCTTCCAAGCCTCCCT
>NW_021356441.1:0-217 GCF_001605985.2 Dendrobium catenatum | reverse complement strand
ATATATCAAAACCACACTTTCTAATACACACACTTAGATTTGTTTGCTAGGACAACCAACTCTAGTTTTAGGTTAGGCCGGTGTTTATTTCTTTATTGCACTGTGACGGGCTTTTTCTCGAGTTTTATTGCATGCTGGTTGTAAAATGTTGGTGTGCTTGTTTATTTATTTTTACTGCATTCTGTGTTGTGATTTGATTAACGATTAGATTACCCAT
>NW_021356440.1:0-1021 GCF_001605985.2 Dendrobium catenatum | reverse complement strand
CATCACCCTGAATTCGAGCTGGCCGATATTTATCGTCTTGAAGTAACTAAGGTTTTTAAATAGATCATCCTGTCTGATCCTTCGATCATCCCAGACGATATGATTGTATCAATCATCCTTAATTACTCCCTTGATTCCCTGATCAATTAAGGCATAATTATGAATATCATCCAGGCCAATCAATGATCGTCCTGGCTGATCATTTAAAAATACAATATACCTTAATTGTCTATGGTGGCAACTTCTTTCTGTTTTGAGCTTATCGTCCTGGCCTATACATGTATCGTACAGGCTGATCTGTTAATGACATCTGCCTTAATTAAGAATCCATATTTAGACTTCATGTTTTAAGCCAGAACGTCCAGGACGATGTAAATATCGTCCTAGCCGGTATGAGTAAAAATAGAAATTCTAAATCTCTTAAGTGTGTGTGTGTAGGGTTACTTAGCATCAGTCTCTTTGACCATTAGAAATAGACTTAAGAAGAGAAAAAATAAAGTACGGACTGTCTCAACCCTAAACCTACGCAATCTTGAACTGGCTTCGTTTGTTCGTCCGATCTCCGATTCCTGAAAAGTTAGAAGCAACAAGCAGTCCAAGAGAATCAATAGTGTTTGTCAATCATCAAAACATAAGTCATGAAAATAGATTTGCAACAGTAGTGTGTTTGTACTTGCTCTTGATTAGTGTATTTATACTTGCACTTGTTTAGTATGCTTGCTCTTATTTAGTATGTTTGTACTTGTTCTGGTAAAAGCCTGTTTAATTTTTTGCATTACTATTTTAGAATTAATTTTTGATATGTTTGTCATCATCAAAAAGGGGGAGATTGTTACAAATCTATTTTTGGATTATGATTTGGATGATAGCAAATAAATCTTGGTCCACTACAACTGCCTTTTTCTCTATTGACTTTTCAGGACCCCAAGATCGGACGAAAATCAGAATCAGCTCAAGATGGGGTATATTGGGGTTAAGTCAGTCTTTAATTTTATTTTTCCCTTCTTGAGTCAATTGTAAT
>NW_021356439.1:0-308 GCF_001605985.2 Dendrobium catenatum | reverse complement strand
TTGTCAGAACTGGTTGTCCAGCCATGGTGGGGTTTGTCACAGATGAAGATGGTTGATCATACTTCAAGAAAAGAAATGAGAAGGATGTTCCTAGTTCCCAAGGTGGAACTTCTAATTTGAAAGATCCTCTAAAACGTAGACCTAAAGGCATATCAAATGCAAGACTGAAAAGCTATTGGGAGAAGAAGAAACGGCCTAAGAGTAAGCTTACAGATAAGAAGTCTTCGATTGGTGATAACCCAATGGATGAACCATCTTCAACACAACCTACTTCAACACAGATGAACTTTTCAAGCATGCCTGAATGT
>NW_021356438.1:0-450 GCF_001605985.2 Dendrobium catenatum | reverse complement strand
ATATTTGATATTTGTTTCTAATTCATATTAAATTTTTTCTATTGCATTGTCTCAATTTATTTTCTATATTTTTTAAGGGTGTTATCAGTAATTTTATGCTTCATTAAAAATAAGTTAAAAATTAATAGTAAAAAATAACAAATTTCTTATGCAATTACCTCAAAAGTGTAAATTTGTTTTTTCTATGTAGAGGAAAGAAATTCATGTCAAAGTATAACATTCTCAAAAAATTCCCAAGTTTTTTTCCCCAAAGCAAGGAAAAATTAACTAAAGAACACTTATTATTTATTAAAATTATAATTTTTAGGGTAGGATTTAGCTTTGCTTGAGGTGAAATTATTATGTGCTGAGATCGGAGGCAGAACAGCGTCCGGAGATGCACCACGTAAGCGATACCGAGCCACAGTACTGAGCAATACCGAGCCGTGGTAACGAGCACAAGTGTGACAT
>NW_021356437.1:0-278 GCF_001605985.2 Dendrobium catenatum | reverse complement strand
TAGCATTAAGCAACTTGAGGAAGGAACATTTCTTAGATAAACTAAATATATTAAGGACATCCTCAAGAAATATGAAATGGATAATGCTAAATCTGTTAGTACACCCATGAGTTCCTCAGTTTAGTTGGATAAGGACCTTAAGGGAAAATCTGTTGATCAAAAGAAATGTAGAGGGATTATTGTGTCACGACCCGACCCGATCCGGGATGGATCCCGCTCGCACCGGGTCACGGCACAGAATTGAACAAACTGACTGACCAGGATCTGGCTTTGGAATT
>NW_021356436.1:0-262 GCF_001605985.2 Dendrobium catenatum | reverse complement strand
AAAAGGAGAGTCACTATTGGTATTAGTGCAATGCTCAAAGGGTGCCTCTGGGGAGTGGATGTAGGTCTGGTTATAGACCGAACCACTATAAATCTGGAATCAATTACTTTACTATTTTTATATTTCCGCACTTTCTATTTCAGTTTTAAAAACTCTGTGGTTGAAAAATCTTTTTCTACAAAATTAAAACAGATTTTATTTCGGTTCAATAATTTTTTTTAAAATGGGGTCTTAAATTTTAACCTTTTTTAAAACTACCAAT
>NW_021356435.1:0-1159 GCF_001605985.2 Dendrobium catenatum | reverse complement strand
GCTGGGATCAAACGCGCTCTGATACCGCGGGATCTAATCCAAGCCGTTGATCGAGATCAACGGCTAGGATTTCATCTTCAACCTCCCGCTCGTATCCGAGACCGTAGAGCTTTTCCGGCTTGATCCGGGAGATCCCGCCGGTGAACTCCGATGAAATTTCACAGGGAGGATTAAGACAGTGGAAACCTTCAATCCAACGGTGGAGATCCGTTGGGGTGAAGGTTTCCTTCACACTTGATCAGACTACCTAGCTAGGGAGCTTGGGTTGAAGGGATTACCGCAGAGAAGGCTTCAACGAATGAGCTTCTCTATAAGGAAGCTTCAGGGGACAATGACGAACTGATCTCCTTCAGGCGTCGGGATCGAAGGACGGCCGGAAGTGCGACTTCGAGCGGGACACCGAAAGCCTTCGAGGGAACTTGCTCGAACGGACGAAGGGATCGATCTGGGAGCTCGAGGGGAGCGTCTGGGAGTTCGACAAAGCTTTGGGAATTGATTTCGAACGAATGTCGATGCTTCTGGCAGTCTGGCGAGCTCGAGCCTATTCGGCCACCCTTCGGGAGCTTCGACGGTCGAGATTGAGCTGGAGAGGGCTTGGATAGCTGCTAGGTGGATGATGGCGACGCCCTAGGGAGATCATGGGGATCAAACCAGTGGACAGCAGCCTTGAACTAGGAATTGTCTGGGGGGGACCACCGAAACTCGTTTTACATTAGCTCTGACTGCCGCCGGCCATGGTCTGGGTCGGGTTGACTGGGGGAGGCCGTTGGGGACATGCTGGAGCCAAGGGTGGAGTCAATTTGGCCTGGGGTTGTCTGTATTGATCTGGTGGCTGGGTTGGACCCAAACCTTCTTGGTTCGAGTCGAATTGAGCTCGATCCAGGTCAGGTCAATCCCTGGGTTTGGTATGGGAGATAGGTCTGGGTCTGGTGCACCCAATGCAAGTGGCAATTGGATCCAATTTGATCTGGGTTAAAAGATTGATCGGGTTGATCCAAATCTGCTAGGTTCGGGTTGATTTGGGCTCAACCCAGGTCAGCCCAGACCCTGGGCTTGACGTGGGAAGTGGGTCTGGATCTGGTGCACCTAATGCAAGTGGCAATTGGGTCCAATTTGATCTGGTTTGGAAGATGGCTCGGGTCCATGTGTTTTTGGCTAC
>NW_021356434.1:0-220 GCF_001605985.2 Dendrobium catenatum | reverse complement strand
CCGACGTTCAGTCCCTACATCCTGCTGAAGACCCGACATCCTACTTAAAGCCCGACGTTCAGACCCCGGTCTCCTGCCTACTACGGTCTTCCCGACCTCCGTCGCCTACTATGGTTTTTTCGACCTCCATCAACATTCAAAGGTCTTTCTGACTCCGGTCTCCTACCGACTACGGTCTCCTGTCGACTACGGTCCTTCAGGCCAAACAAACCTGTATATG
>NW_021356433.1:0-287 GCF_001605985.2 Dendrobium catenatum | reverse complement strand
AAACAATTCTTGATCACGATGCACATGCGAGCTTGGACTTGGGATTTAGTTGGACTGCAATTGAATTTTTGTTGAAACCAATGTTGGACACATTGCTAGTTCAATGCATTGAGAAATTCCTTCCTCTTTCTGCCTGGCAAAAATATCAGATTCTTATATATTTTAACGAGGAATCACTACAGAAAACAACTCATTTCAGGTGAAATTTCCTGCGAAAATAAATTCGTTACAAATTTTGGTGATTTTTCCAGTGGATTACCGTAAGAAAATTTCCGACATATTTTCTA
>NW_021356432.1:0-577 GCF_001605985.2 Dendrobium catenatum | reverse complement strand
ATTATGGATATTTATTACAAGATAATTTGAGCTTGTATTATTTACATCAAATTATATTTTTTTATTTTCTTGATCTAAGGTTGTTGGCTTAGCGAAGTTTTAATTATAATTAGATTGGGTTGTACTTGCCCGTGTATGACAGTACTTTGATTGTAAAGAATTTCTTTGGTTTAAAGAAGTGAGATTTGCAAAGAAAGTCTGGGATTAGTGAATTCACCTAAGAGTTGGCTAACGTGGACGTAGGTCGGCTTGAATCTGGGCCGAACCACGTAACAACATTGTGACTCTTATTTTCATTTCTTGCATCTATTTTTCTTTATAAAAATTGTGTGATATCTTATTCTTTTTTGAAAGAATTTAAAATCATTTTAATATCCTTCTTTTAATAAAAATTAAAAAAACCCCAATTCCATTTAATTGGGGTTTTTTATTACATTTAAAAGTGAGCAAATTTAATATTCCATTTAAAAGTAATGAGGTGATTAAAATTAATATATAAAATCATCTCAAATATTATGGATATTTATTACAAGATAATTTGAGCTTGTATTATTTACATCAAATTATATTTTTTTAT
>NW_021356431.1:0-365 GCF_001605985.2 Dendrobium catenatum | reverse complement strand
TGTCCTCTGCCATGTGGTTTAACTTTGATAGATTAGGAATTTTATGGCATGTGATGAAAATAAATGCATAGTCAATTACATGAAAACTTTTGTTCATCATATGAAGTTTTCTCTTATGGTAATATTTTAAAATCAAATATTAGCTAAGTTTACTCTTAGCTTTATTACTCCATTTGATAAAACTCATGAGCAATTCTTATTAAGATTGATCATCTTAAATTCCTCTTTCAGTCAAAGATTTGGGATAATTTAAGGTTCTTTATTAAGGCTAACCTATGATATGATAAACATTCCTTTGTCATATGGCTTTTCCTTAAAATTAATTGATACACCTTGAATTGATACCAAGTCAGGTGATTTTATAA
>NW_021356430.1:0-869 GCF_001605985.2 Dendrobium catenatum | reverse complement strand
CATGGTAAAAATTGAAGGAATATGTATTGATATCTTCATTTAGTTGGCAGGACCATAGTTGGCAGGCGATGAAGATTGGAAGGATCGTAGTTGGAAGGAGACAGGTCAGAAAGACTGTTGTCTAGAGGTGGAGGTTGAAAGGACCGTAGTGGGTGACGGGGTCGGAAGGACCGTAGTTGGCACGGGATAGAGGTCAGAAAGACCATTATTTGGCGGTGGGGGTTGGAAGGACCATATTAGGCAATGGAGGTTGGAAGGGCCGTAGTCGGCAAGAGACAATAGTTAGATATACCGTTGTTTGGTGGTGGAGGTCAGAAGAACCATAGTAGGAGACGGAGTTCGGAAGGACAGTAGTTGACAGGAGGCAGGGGTCAGAAAGACCATTGCCGTAAGAGTTGGGGTCCGATGGAACTCTGGGTGTCAGTTGGTCCAACAAAACTTCGGGCTTCAGGTGATGGCCCGGTGGAACTTCAGGCTTTATATGGTGGTCCGGCGGAACCCTGATGTCAGGTGGTGGTTCAACAGAACTCGAGGCGTCAGGTCATGGTCCGGTGGAACTTCGGGTGTCAGGTAGTGGTTCGGCGGAACTCCAGTATCAAGTGGTGGTCTGAAAAAACTTTGGGGATCAGGTGGTGGTCTAGTAGAGCTTCTATGTCAGGTGGTGGTTCGGCGAAACTTTAGGCATCAAGTGGTGGCCCAGTGAAACTTCGGGTGCTAGGTGGTGGTCTAGCGAAACTCTGACATCAGGTGGTGGTCCGACGGAACTCCGGACGTCACGTGGTGGTTCGACGAAGATCCGGGCATCAGGTGGTGGTCCGGCAGAACTCTGGGCATCAGGTGGTGGTCTTACGGAACTCCGAGGGGTGGTC
>NW_021356429.1:0-363 GCF_001605985.2 Dendrobium catenatum | reverse complement strand
TATTCTTTTGACAATCTTTTTTGATCACTAATTGCATATAAATAAAGAGTGACACAAAGACAAATTGATGCAGGTGACAAGCATAAGGAGAAAAATTTCACATTGAAAGTGGATGACTCATAAAGTAATAAGTCTCAGCCTGAGGATGAAGATGATATTGCCTTAATGATAAGGAAATTCAGAAGTTTCCTTAAAAGGAAGCAATGAATATTGCAATAGTGGAACAAAGGTAAGTTCCACAAAAATACAAAAGTTTCAACTGATGTGATTTGTTATGAATGCAGGAAGCTTAGACATATTAAATATGATTGCCAAAATGTCAAAGCTATTCCTTGTAAGGAGAAAGTTGAGGAGAAAAACCAA
>NW_021356428.1:0-291 GCF_001605985.2 Dendrobium catenatum | reverse complement strand
TGGCGAAGATGGAGGAGGTGGCGAAGAAGCAGAGGAGGGTTGCAACGGAGCATTTGAAGAGGATTGGCCGACAGGATATCTTCTTCGCCATAGTCTAATTCTTGCCGAGGCCTTTCCGGGAAGAGAGAGAGAGACACTGCTTCTAATGGAGTCGAGGAAATTAGGAGAAGCAGGTGTGTTATTTTTCCATCGAGTATCACCTTAACGCAGAAATTATTGCTCCTTTGCCCTAATTAGGTTTTTGTCGATTGGCGCGACGGTTTGTAACGGAAATCAGGCAACGGATGGATA
>NW_021356427.1:0-305 GCF_001605985.2 Dendrobium catenatum | reverse complement strand
AAAAGCCACTAGAAAATAGTAATCAAATGAAATTTTTATTATTGTATTAAAAGTGTAGTGAGAAAGTGTCTGAAACATATCCTAAGTCATATAAAATATACAAAATAATATAAATTGACTTGTCATGAAATATATAAACTTTTTATGCTCTCACCATCTCATTCACATTTTATTTTGCCAAACCTTGATATGAATTATGGACTATAAAATAGTCATTACTAGCTTAACACTATGTTGAACAAAGGGACTAATTGTAATAGAGCAATCACTACATGAAAAACAGTGAAAACCGGCGGTTTTTTCCG
>NW_021356426.1:0-778 GCF_001605985.2 Dendrobium catenatum | reverse complement strand
TCGTCCAGGACGAATTGTATTCGTCCCAGGATGAATTGTATTCGTCCCAGGATGAAATGTTCTCTAAAAAAGTTTTGTTCAAAAACAAAAATGTATTCATTCCATGACGAGTTGCTCTCTAGATTGATATCGTCCAGGACGAAGTGTATTCATCTCGGGATGATTTGCTCTCTGTAAAAATGTCATCCGGACGAACCTCAACTTTGTACCAGGATGAAGTGAACCAACTCTGAAAATTAAGTGTCATTCTACAGATTTTGGAAACCGACCTATAGAATAACCATTCGTACCAGACGAACCTAGTTCGTACGGGATGATATGTGTGTACGAAGTCATTTCGTCCCATATACATTAGTTTCATTTCCAACACACTTAAGTAAATTGTCCAGGATGATCCATGATTGTACGGGACGATCCAACTCGTATTGACTTGAAAATTTGCAGTTTTTGACGGTTTTTTGTGTCTTTCCTATATATAGTCCAAACTAAACTGCCACATAATCTTTTTGTCCACTGATCTTCGTGGCTATTGAAAGAAGAGTCAAGGAGAGAGTGTAAGAGAGTGTTCAAGGAAGGATTCCTACTACTGGAGCATGAAGGTTTCATTTGTTATTCAAAGGTAAGAATCTTTACTTGTGATTTTAAAATTACTTCACTCTTTTCTTTCTTCCTTTCTAGATTTCTTGTGAGAAGATCTGTAAAGGAAATTTGGTTCTCTGCCGACACTTGGAGAGTGTGAACAGGCGAAGGGTTCTCTACCCACACTTAGAGAGTGTGA
>NW_021356425.1:0-605 GCF_001605985.2 Dendrobium catenatum | reverse complement strand
GATCGGACGATCAAGAAGAAGCCAAGTTCAGGATTGCATAAATTTAGGGTTGAGTCAGTCTGTACTTTTGTTTTTTACCTTTTGAGTCTAATTGTAATGGTCAAAGAGACTGATGCTAAGTAACCCAACACACACGCACTTGAGAGACTTAGAATTTCTGTTTTTGCCCACATCGGCCAGGCCGATTTTCATATCATCCTGGACGATCAGCTTACAAAAGAAAGTCTAAATATGGATTCTTAATTATGGCAGCCGTCATTAACATATCGGCCTAGAAGTAGCCGCCTTAGACAGTTAAGGCATACAGTATTTTTAAATTATCGGCCAGGACGATCACTAGATAGGCCTGGACGAAATTACCAAATTATGCCTTAATTGATTAGGAAATCAAGGGAGTAATTAAGGATGATTGATACGATCATATCATCCTGGACGATCGCAGGTTCGGCCAGGATGATCCATTCAAAATCCTTAATTTTCTTCAGTACGATAAATATTGGACAGCTCAAAAACAGGGTGAAGCTCAGGACGATTTGCCTCTAATTTGAACTGATCGGCCCGGACGATCGTGAGATCGGCCTGGACGATCAAGCCAAATTTTAATC
>NW_021356424.1:0-430 GCF_001605985.2 Dendrobium catenatum | reverse complement strand
TAAGTATTGTACACACTATGTACAAGTTTATACATGATATGTACAAGCATTTTAAACACTACAAATAAGAATTATACACACTATGTATTAGTTTATACACGCTATATATAAGCATTATATATATTATGTATATGGTATATATAATTATTATACACACTATATATAAGTATTATATTTGAATTATACAAGTTTATACACGCTATGTAAAAACATTTTACACACTATATACCAGTTTGTATATGTTATATACAAACATTATACATACTGTGTACAAATTTATATATACATACTATATACAAGTTTATACATTCTATATACAAATATTATATACACTATGTATATGTTTGTAAACACTATATATAAGCATTATAAAAATTATGTACAAGTTTATACATACTACGTACAAGTATTATACACACTATATACAAGT
>NW_021356423.1:0-782 GCF_001605985.2 Dendrobium catenatum | reverse complement strand
TGGCTAACAGAAGTAATATAAGTATCTGCTCTTAACACTATCGTGATTTCAAAATTTTCAAGACTGAGGTGGGTCAGACCGTCGGGTCATAAGAAAAAAAGTAAGAAATCCACATGTCTTACTATAATTGGAGTTTGGATGTAGAGCAGTAGTGCTACATTCAGACTCCACATGTTATAATTTCTCCTAAAATGTTAATATTTAGGTTTCGTTTGAGAGGGCTTTTTTACTGCTTCTTAAAATAGTTTTTAAGTACAAAAAATTTAACTTTTGTACTAGAAAGTTGTTTTAAGAACCAGTAAGAAAACTGTCCTAATTAAACAAAGCTTTAGGCTTCATTTGTAACAACTTTCTTAATGTTTTTAATGCAAATTTTTAGTGCAAAAATGTTTTGATTTAGAAATTTTAGTATTAGAAAAATGCATTAGAAAGCATCAAAAAGATGTCTCAACGAAAGCTTTTAGGATAAATTTTTTACTAATTTATAAATCAGTTATATAGAAAGTAACTTTCTAAAAGTATTATAAAAAACATCTTCCTAGCACAATTTTTTTAGAAAGCAACAAAAGAATACGGGCCAAACATAAATTTTAGAATAAAATAAATTTAAAAAAAAATAAATACGATATAATTAAAATTTGATAGTTCGGTAAATTGAATTAAATCTCTACCGACGTAAGACCCTTAGCCGAAAATTATTTGTTTAATCTGTGCTTCACTTTCACCCAGCTGTCTTTAAAACGGCAAAAAATAATTAATGGCAAAAGAGTAGATGAATGCCC
>NW_021356422.1:0-665 GCF_001605985.2 Dendrobium catenatum | reverse complement strand
TCAAATCAAGATAAAATAAGATCAGAGGGATGATGAAATGGAGCTCATCTATCAGAATTCTAGAAATTCTATTCCTATGTTGATCACAGAATCATGGTTTCGGAACCTTCAAACTATAAAGTGGACTGTTTGGATCAAGAAGGCTACGCTTACACCGAAGGTGCAGGTTTTCTGTTACAGACTTTTTAAAAATGCATTTCCTACAGTTCAATTCCTTAAATATAGAAGATTACTGGAAGATGATAAGTGCCCCAGATGTTCCTCTGATAATGAAGATTTCGAACACATTCTGACTAAATGCTTAAAACTAAGAAAGGTCATTTTACTTCTTAATGACTGGGGGTTTCAAATTCCGATAGTTGACAGTTATGAAGAATGTTGTGACTGGTTTGAAACTACATCCAAGGTTAATGGTATGTTGATTAACCTTTATTATAATGTAGTTTATCTTTCTTGGAAAGCTAGAAACAAATTGGTGCACGATGGAATTGCCGAAAGTGCTAATTACATAGCTACTAGTGCTATTAACATGTCGTCATTTACTATGAAGATTTTTGAACCATATCCGAAAAATGGGGATGTTAATCAACCTTTTTGGCTGTCTAATGCTTGGCATCCCCCACCACCTGATTGGTTAAAGATCAACGTAGATGCTGCACTATGCT
>NW_021356421.1:0-324 GCF_001605985.2 Dendrobium catenatum | reverse complement strand
AATGCAATTTTCTAGTATAAATTTTAAAAAAAATAATAATGAAAAATTAATGACCAAAAGATATCTCAAATGAAGCTTTGGTATAACTTTATTGCTGCTTTCTAAAGTAGCTTTCATGTACAAAAATATATAATTATAGTTTTAAAAAAATTGCACTAAAAGCTGCTTTAGAAAATAATGAGAGCATGATTCCAAACAAAGCCTAAACTGATGCCGGAGCTCTCCCCAAGTCTCCATAACACCTGCAAGAACTAAAAACAGAGGAACAAAAGAGGGTTTGCAAGCAGCAATGGAACAGTGGTAAAGCTCTATGTATTTCTTTTC
>NW_021356420.1:0-223 GCF_001605985.2 Dendrobium catenatum | reverse complement strand
TCCAAGTGACCAATGCAAAAAAAACAATTTATCAGATAATTATTAAGGCTTCATTTGGGACGACTTTCTTACTACTTAAAGCAACTTTTTAGTACAAAAAACATAATTTTTGTACTGAAGCTGCTTTAAAAAGCGGTAAGAAAACCATCCCAAATGAAGCCTAAGACTAGCATATCCTCTCCTCAAAGGAAACAAAGCTCAAATTCTCATCAACTAAACAAAA
>NW_021356419.1:0-218 GCF_001605985.2 Dendrobium catenatum | reverse complement strand
AGAGAACCCAACTCCTTTTGCTTCCTCCTGAAGAAGGTAGTGAACCTCAAATCCATTTGCCTCCTCATGAAGCAGGCAGAGAATCTCGACTCCTTTTGCTTCCTCCTGAAGCAGGCAGAGAACCTCGACCAATTTTTGAAGGTTACCGCCCTTAAACCCCCAAGGATGAAGGACAAAGACTATAGAAGATGCCTTGGAACCTTGCTTGGAGAAACCTT
>NW_021356418.1:0-519 GCF_001605985.2 Dendrobium catenatum | reverse complement strand
CTAAGCCCTTTGATGAAGATTATGCTTTAATTGAAGAGATGACCACTAATAACTTCTAATTTCCTTAAAAAAGAGTCAATCTTAGGAAAGTTGTTACTCTTTGTAAGTATGATATTTTATTTATCCTTACAGCCCAAGTAGTTGCCTTTTGTAAGAAGTTAGATCATCTTAGAGTTACTACTACTCAAGGAGTGCAAACGTTAGTGTATGAGGGTCTTTTTGGATCACCTAATGGCCCTACTTTCATTAGAATAGAATCTTTAAATACTATTAATAATAAATATAATAACCCTTACTCTAATACATACAACCCTAGTTAGAGGAATCACCCTACTTTTTAATAGAATAATAATCACAATGGAGATAATGATTAGAATAATAGCCAATCTAACCAAATAGGGAAGTAGAATCATTCTCAACAAAATTTTGGAAATCCTAGGCCTAATTATCCTCCAAGATTTAATGCAAGCAACCAATATAACGATATGAATCCTTTTATAGAATACTTAATGTTGCAGA
>NW_021356417.1:0-2335 GCF_001605985.2 Dendrobium catenatum | reverse complement strand
TGTCCATTCCAAGCATCATCCTAAACTAATAGAAGGAATTTCTATGCTTTGTACCTTATAATATTTTGATAATACTATATCAAATATTATAAAGTTAAATAGTTCATCTGAATGATCTTGTTGGATGAGTCTAAATTATATTGATTGTATTATATGATATGTGTACCTTACTTTATAATTAGAAGATTGATCTCTTTAAAATTGGGATTTCTTGATGCCCACTATTTAAGGTTTTCTAATACTCTTATTAAAAAATTACTAGTTATTGGGACTTCAGGAGAGAGCATTGAGGGAGAAAGAAGGAGAGATTTATGAGAGAAGAGAGGAACATTTTATGAGGGAGAAGTTATGAGAGGATTCACAAGGTTGTTCCAATCAAGAATCTTGCCTAAAGGATTGTTATCCAGGATCTGTATTATCTTGATTGCTGATTTCGATGGCTATGTGAAGAAGTTCTTTCTAAGGATGTGGTCTTTACCTCACTGGGTGAATATGGGTGTGGTGGGTGGTCTGTGAATTCCTAGGAGAGTAAATTAGGGTTGTTGGTTTTTACACTCATAGGGGGTATATAGGTTGAGGTTCTCTTCTGTATAAAGAGTCACGTTCTCTACCGCCTAGGATGTGAAGAACCATTTATACAGGCTCTTGCCTTGTTATAGGACTAAGAGAGTCATACTATTTGTGATACTTTGAGAGGGAGACTTACATGTGGTCTGGTCAGGTTGACTGTACATTGATAATTTATGGTGTGTCTTCGTGTATTCTTTGGCCTTTATTTTGTCATATATGTGTTTTTGAAAATCTTGTTTTCATTATTGTAAATTTGCTTTTTCTATTATTGTTATAATTTTAGTGTGGATAGTTTTTAAAGAAGCTTATTTCACTAACTAATTGTAATAACAATTTTTACCCAACCTTTCTTTGGTTAGCGGTAGTTATTTAGGGTTTCACAATCCTTCATATAGTTGGTCTTGAGTGGGATAAAAAAATTTACAACTTTGAAAATGATTATGGTACTTTATTATATACTGTAGAAAGGATTTCAATCAATGACACCCTATTTGATATAATTTTTTTTGGAGTGCAGACTCTTTGGGAAATAATTATTTCAATTGTAGTGTTTTAAGGAAAGCGTTCTGCACTTCATGTTAGTAAAAAATTAACTGAGTAGGTATTTTTGATAGGTACGAATGATGGATTTTAGCTATTTGATGTTTAACAGGAGAATGAAATTATTAATTGCCCAAAATCTCAGCTCACCAAAGAGGGAATGTTGAAGAAATGTCCTTAAGAAAAGTGAAGTCTAGAAGTTTTGTTACTCGGTTAATTGCATCTGAAATAGGCTAAGGAGGACAATTGGGTTATGGTTGGACCTATCTTATTAGGTATAAGATGGATACTAACTTTTTTTGTGGAATTACCTTGAGTGTTTCCCCCAAAAGATTCAGGATTTCAGAATGAAAAGAAGCAAGCTAGTGAACTGATGTTTGTTTTACAAAAGAATGTGTAAAAGATGGTTGTAATTTGATCAGTTTGGATTTTTCATGAGTTCCGTTGTTGTATATAAATATTTTTATTGACACATGTTTCTTAGCGTTTATTCTTGATTTATAAAATGACTTGAGGTGAAGATGTTGTTAATTTTGTTTAGTGGCACTTTTAAAATTAATTAGCTTTGAGTGTAATTAATTTTATTTGAAGCCATGGATTTCCAATAAACTTGTTCATGTTCTGTCAGTGATTATAACCTCAGGATGATCTTATTTTCTTATGTTAGTTAACCCTTTTCCTCATGTTATGTGTATTTTGTGGCATGTAGATATTTTCACTTTTCACTATTCCAAGCATTGTGTGGGGCCGTTCCATCAACCACATGACTGCTTCCTATGTTCCAATCAGGGGGACCAGTGATTGGGTCCAAGAATTTGTTCTTCCTGATTTGGGTTTATGAGTTCAAGACTAAGCGGATGTGTATTTGTTTTGCTATTTATATTCCTTGAAATCAACCACATGAGCATCTCACATATGTGTTTTGTCATATATTTTGATTTATTTCATAAATTTAATTTATTTTTTTTGTCTTATTTGTTTTCATTATTTTGGTTTTTTTTATTGTTCTTAATAATTGTGCCTTATCATCACGTAAAACACTTTTTTGAACCTCACTTTTTTCCCTACAAAAACTAAAATTTTCCATCCTCTATCGTACATTACGAACCACCTTTGTATTGTACGATCTACACAACACTCCTTTGATCACAATCCTTGACTCAATGGATGAACCCTATTGAATTTATTATTGGCAATCATACTATATGAACAACTATTATTCTTG
>NW_021356416.1:0-527 GCF_001605985.2 Dendrobium catenatum | reverse complement strand
TTGACACTTAGAAGCCAAAATAAAGCCTCTTTTCATTAAAAGTTCATCAGTATGCACAAAATTATGCATGATCCTCCAAATAAAAGTAGCAATAGTAGTAGGAATGCTTTTATGCCATAACATAGTAAAGACTTTTGAAGTGGGATGATTAGTTCTAAAATTATTCCAAGCATCCATAATACTAAAGATACCATTTTTAGCCATATTACACAACATAAGGACCTCATCATCAGTATTTAAAGGAATTTGTAAGATCTTAGTGATAATAGTTTCAAGAATAACTTGAGCTAATTTTGGATAATCTCAACAATTATTGGTAATAAATCAATTTACCTTGGTAGCAAAAGTAGAGACCAAATTGAGCATATGATCAATAGAAGTTTTATTCAACCACTGGTCCTACCAAAAGAAGAGATTAGCCCGACCAATACCCCTTTTAATATGGGGTTCCCTCTTCCCATTTGATATTGCAAAGTCCTTTCCAAATTCTAGAATCCCCATTTTTATAAGTATAGACGGTAGGATGA
>NW_021356415.1:0-9322 GCF_001605985.2 Dendrobium catenatum | reverse complement strand
TAGAGGGATAGTTTCTAGTTCTGGAGCCACGGAGACCACCTATCTGATCAGAGGAAGCAGAGTTAGTTCTGTTGCTTTCAGCTCCTGCTCCAACGTTCAGCCACGGAGTTTACAGCCTGAATATGTCAGCAGGAAGCGTTGTGATGCTCCGGAATGTTGTGACACGGTACGGTTTATATTCTGATTCAGTCCTGTTTGTTTGTGACTCTGGAAGCGAGTCATTCTTTTTTGTCCGAGCGATATTTGAGATCATTTTACATCGGATTCGATGGTTACCGGTTTCGTTTGTCTGTTGATCACCGGTTGGGAGTCCTTGAATTGCTCGGAAGTTTTATGTTATTGAGATTGTACATTGGCTGGCAAGAGGTGGAAATCGAAGATGTCTGATTCTGTTGCCGATTCATCGTATGGCATGTGATTCTAGGCATGATTGGCTGAGGTCATATGGAGGCCCAGATAGGACTGTTCTGAAAGAAGCAAGTGAGTTTGCTTGTGGCTGAGAGAGAGTTGTTTTTAGGGATTACGAGGGTAGTTCCCCAGAAATCTATTTGTTTTTTGGAAGTAAGCAGAATGTGGAAGAAGGGATGGTGCCAATGTTTTTGGCTTCGGTGCGGATCTAACCTGGGGTTGGTTCTGTCTTCTGAATTCTGTGGTACCCCCGGGAGTTGTTTGATGTTTTTCCTAGGAGTGCGTTGGTTTACCTCCGGATAGAGATGTGGAGTTCTCATCGATATTTTTCCGGGTTACCGCTCCTATATGCAAAAGCTCCGTACAGGATGGCATCGAAGAACTTCTGAGCTGAAGTTCAACTTCAGGAGTTGTGACAGAGGCATTGTCCGTTGCCTAATGTTTTCCCCTAAGCAGCACCTGTTTGTTTGTGAAGAAGAATGACGGACACTCCGTTATGTGTGTTGATTTACAGAGGTTTGAACAAAGTCAACGATCAAGAACAAGTTCCTTTGCCTCGGATTGTTGCATGACTTGTTTGATCAACTTCCGGATCTTCTGTGTTTTTCAAAGATTATTTGAGATCCCGGTAATCAAGTGTGAAGGTAAAAGGAAGCTTGATGTGCGTGAAGACAGCTTTTAGTACTCGCGTACGGATACTACGATTTCTTGGTTATGCCTTTGGGTAACCATACGCGCCTGCCTATTTTCATGGAATCTGATGAAACCGAGTATTCCGGGGAAGTATTTTGATCAGTTTGTAATCGTCTGTCATCGATGATAATGGTATATTCGCTTCTGAAGATGATCATGCCAGACATTTGAGGATTGTTATTGGAGACTCTGATGGCGGCATCAGTTGTATGCCAAGTTCTCCACAGTGTGGAATCTGGCTGAAGAGTTATTTTCATTCTGGGCATATGGTTAGCGAGAGGTATTTCTGTGATCCCAGAAATTCAGGCAGTGCAGATTGGCCAAGGCCAACTACGGTAGTTTGAGGCTACGTAGTTTCTTGGCATGGACTGGGTATTACAGGAAGTTTGTGAAAGGATTTCACATATTTTCGACTCCTGCTGACGAGACTGGACGCCAGAAGTCAGTAGCTTTTGTGGACACCCGGAGTGTTGAAAGCTAGTTTTTTAGAGATTGAAGGATTGCTAACTTCAAGCCTCCAGTGTAGCACTTCCGGTCAAGGGGTACGAAAGGATTTCGAGGTGTCCAATGATGCTTCAGCTGAAAGTTTGGCATGTGTCCTGATGCAGCAATGGTCAGGTAGAAGTCTTATGCTTCGAGACAGTTGAAACGCCACATAGCAAGAATACCCAACACAGATCCTGGAGTTAGCTGCAGGGTATTTACTTTGAAGAATTTGACGTCATTATATGTATTGGCCGTCAGATGTGATGATTTTACTGATTCATAAGAGCCTGAAAGTACATTTTCACCCAGAACAGAATCGAATTGAGACAGAGAAGATGGCTCGAGTTGATCAAGACAGTGATTTGACCATTCAGTATCAGCCTGGTAAGGCTAATGTGGTAGCTGACGTCTCTGAGCAGAAATTGCTCTGGATATCTAGGTTTGCAGCTATTACTTGTGATGACTTTTGATTCGACGAACATGGGCGTTGCAGTTGGAGGTTGAGTCTCACCTCCAATGGTTTTGGACTTGGCTCAGATGATATTCAGTTTCCTCTTTGGAAGCGAGGATTCAAGAAGCCCAAAAGTCAGATTCTGTATTATTTCAAGTTGATGCTCAGATTGGGATCTGGTAAGACTCCTGAACTTTCGAATTTCTGATTCTGTGTGCTATTTCTGCTTAAGAACAGGTTGTGGGTACCTGTGTTTGAGAGATTTGAAGGTGGGGAGATTCTGTATGAATCTCATCCATTCAGGCTACATTGTTCATCCAGGCAGGTGGTAAGATGTACGCTGATATGAAGCTTTTAGTTCTGGTGGACCTGATGAAGAAGGATTGGGTGGTAAAGTTTGTGTCGAGATGCGAAGACTGTCAGGTTGGTGAAAGGCAAGCATCAGCGACCAGTGGACTGTTGCAGTCAGTTGCCTATCCCTTGAGTGGAAGTGGGAGGAGAGTAACGATGACTTTGCCGATGGGATTTTCCTCGATCTAGACAAGGAACAGACGCTATTGGGTGGGTTGTAGATCGACTGACGAAATCCGCCCATTTTCTTCGATCAGGCAGACCAGGATTCCGCGTAGGATCGTTTGGCACATATATATGTGAAGGAGATAGTCAGATTGACGGTGTGCCTCGAGTGATAGTTCTGATCGAGGATGGACGATTTACTCTAGACTTTGAAGGCGTTCAAGCAAGGCTGGGTACGAACCTGCATTTTAGTACAGCTTTCATCCTCAGACCGATGGACAGTCTGAGAGGACTATTCAGGTGCTGGAAGATCTGTTGAGACTTTTTGTGTTTTGGATTTGGCGGAAGCTGGGAGGATCAATCCGTTGATTGAGTTTGCTTATAACAACAGGTTTTCAGTTCAGTATCGTGATGCACCGTAGCGAGGCTTTGATGGCAGGAAAGTGCCGTACTCCTTTGACTCGTACGGAGGTCGAGATAGATCAGGCTTTGGTGCCACTTTTGCTGATGAAAACTCTCAGAAGATCAGTTTGATTAGAGAAAGATTGAAAGCGGCTCAGGACCGTCAACGAAGTATTACAAATCAGAAGCACAATGTTTGTTGAATTTTCAAGGTTGGTGACTTTGTGTATGTCAAAGTAGCCGATGAAGGGTGTGAACAGATTTGGCCAGGTGAGCAAGCTTAGTCCGAGATATGTTGGCCCTTTTGAAGTTTTGGAAGAATTGGAAAATCTGCTTACAGACTGTTGCGTTTCTATTCGAGCCTGACGTGCATAACGTGTTTCACGTATCCACTTTGAGGAGTGGGTATCAGACTCTAGGAAGAGGTATCAGCTGATGAGGTTGATGATTCAGGAGAATCTGCGTACAGGAAGAGCCAGAGTTGATTTTGGCGTACGACTCCGAAAGTTAAGAAATAAACAGATTTCGATGGTAAAGTCCAGTGAAGACCGACTCATGCAGGAAGCGACTTGGGAGAAGGAGTCTGACATGAGACAGTCGTACCCGTACTTTTCTGACTGAGTTTGGATTGGATAATGTCGAGGACGACATTTTCTGAAGTTGGGAGATTGTAATATCAAAATCGTCTCCAGGATCTCCAGGAGATCTGGGATCGTCCTGGACGATCAGTTGAGAATTTGCCCAGAATTTGCCTAGATTTCTCCAGGTGATTTTCTGTATCATCGTCCAGGCCGCATTAGGCTTCGGCCAGGCCGATTGCACTGTTCTAAATATCGGCCTGAAACTAGTTCTGGGAACCATCCAGGAGATCCAATTTGGTCTGATCTCCTGGGAACGATCTGGCGATCGGCCGGGCCGATCTGAATATTAAAAGCAGAAATCAGTCGTTTTGAAGAGAGAGAAAATAAAAAAAATAAAATATCTGATTTGAGGGAGAGAAAGCGAGGGCAATTTTTGGAAAAGTTTGATTTTCGGGCGACGCGGAGCCTTTTCGTCCGAAGAGACTGTTCAGGATATTGCTGTACGCAGCAGGTAAGGCACATTCCGCCTTTCTCAATTTTCAGAACCGTCGTGTTTGGCGGTATTTTCTGTCCGGATTTTGTTTCCGTTAAGCGATTTTCGTCCGTATCTTTTGATTGTTCAGTTTTTACCGGTTAACTTCTCTGTATATTGTTGAAGTGCCGAGTGTGCACATTTGTTATTTCTGAAGATTTTGTCCAGTATTTTTGATTCGACTGGGTTTTATTTCGACTGGATTTTTCTGTGTAGTCGAAAATTTTCTGTGCATTATAATAAATGTTCTGAAATGTTGATATCTATATTCTGCTGCAAAATATGGATATTTGTGATTTTCAGGAAAAATTTGTGTAAATTCCGTATTACTGCCGTTGTGCTGCCCGATTTTTGTTCTGATTTCTGATTTGTCTGATTTCTTCAATTAATATGCTATCTGTATATGCTATAAAAAGGGAGCTATAAGGGGCCTGGATCCTATGAGATTCAGTTAGTGTCTGGGAAAACTTAGATGAGCTCAAGTTGGAGAAATATCTGTTATATTTCAGATCGATGAATTCTATTATTTGGTGCCGTGAGCACATTTAGCTTAGCTATTAATTATTCAGCGAATTTCTGGTGCCGTGAGCACGAGGGAGACATAAGGGTTAGAATCCGTAGTGATTCTGTTTAGTTTAGTTTAGCTATTAATTAAATATCTATATCTTGATTTCTGATATGATTCTGATTTTCGTATTATTCTTAAGCAACTATGATTCTGATGCGATATGATCTGCAATTCCGATTTCTGATCTGTTGATGTGATCTGTCTGATCTGATCTATTTTTGATATCTGTTCCGTTCAGTTCTGTTCCGATATGATCTGAATTTCTGATTTCTGTACGATTTTGACTCTGTTAATATTTATTCTGTTCTGATTTTATTCTGAGTGATCTGATCTGTACGACTCTGATTCTGGTTCTGATATATGTCTCGTATAAGTTCTGATTTGATTCTGTCTGATTTGAGATACGATTCTGTCCGATTTCTGATTGGGATTTTGGTCTGATGTATTTGGTTTTGGATTCTGAGAATTTTGATTGGAGGTTTGTTGCTTTGCTGCAGCTGTTGAGCTCACTCTTTTTCTGGTGTTTTCAGGTTCTGGAAAGGGAAGGAAGTCCAGGAATAGATTCAGAGTCTGATCAGTTAGGTACTTTGTACTTTTGATTTTGTATGGTCATGTCTTTTCTTCTGTATTTCTTCTGTAGCCATGTACCGTATTTGTAGATGATTGTTTTGAGGAAAAGAAAGAAGAAATATAGATGTTTTGTTCCCTGCAATTGGACGATTCATAGTAGCTTTATCGTGTCTGTGTTCTGTTTGAGTAAATTATTTGGAAGATTCAGTTCAGTAAGCAAATTTTCAAAGCCGATCCTGGATAAAAGTTTGGTCGCGCCCGGTTGCGAGGGGGATGCCAGGGATCCGTCCCGGATCGGGTCGGGTCGTGACAGGGATTATGGTTCCTGTGGGATGCTCTAACTTGAATGTTTCCATTTCAGTTGGGGAAGATATGGAGCCAGATGTGCTTGTTTGTGAGTCATTGAAGGCTATTAACTATTGCATGAAACTGATAGTTAGTCCTACTAGTGAGAAGGATGATGAGGTGTTGGGTGATGATTCTATTTCCATAAGTTTTGAGGAGGATGGGGTTTTGCTGGGGCTTCTTGTGTCGTTTGAGCTCCATAATTTTCCCCTTGCTATCTTGGAGCCTTTAGTTGATGTTACCATTTCTGCATTTCCAATGTTGGTATGTTAACACACCTATCAAAAAATAATGTTTGGTGCCAATGCGATTGGTTAGAGGAGGACATTTATTTAAGTGATGGGGAATATATTCAGGAGTTAGAATTGGTTGAGCAGGACAATTTTGATTTAGATCGTCTTCAAGTTGCGAAGGGTGGTTTCTCCAAAAGTAATCTTAAGCGTAGTAAAAGCAAACCCAAAAAGAAATGATTTTTCTTTTTGGAGTCTTTCTGTTTTGGTTTGCTAGTTTATCTTGATTTTGGTTATTTGGCGGCATCGTTTTTGGATTAGGATAATGATGAGGCAAGTTTCCTGCAAGCCCCTTGGACGGTCATGGCTTGGTTGGCAACCTAGGTGGTTCTATGTTCATTTGGCTGTTTTCTTTTTCCCTCCTTAGATGCTCCCAAGCTTGGCAATCAGTGGTGGTCTGAGTCCTATTAGATGGGGTATTTCTAATTTGATTTCATTTATACTTCTTGGCCCGATTGATTATTGTACTTTTTTTGCTGTAATTTTCATCTATGTGGCCATTATTTGGTCTTGTCGTGTATTGTTCTTACTCATTAATGTGTCCTTTTTTCTAGAAAAAAAAAGTGGTATGTGGATGGGAAAAATAAAACAGAAAACATAAAAATAAAAAATAAAAAAGTGGTACATGGATGGGTCCTTTGATCATTAATGTGATCAATTGGTGGATATGTGTGACTCTTCTAGTATAGTTAAAAGAGTTAAAATCAAATAGTATAGTGGAGTTACTTTGAAATTTCGGAGATAGATCACAAGCTTCATAATATTTTTAAAGGTTTAAATCCAATTTCTACCAATTGATTCTCCCAATACTAATGTCCAGTTCCATAAAGATTGGGCTTGTATTGAATGGAATGATATGTAAGTTATTTTAGTAAAATTTGGTAAGGATTGGAGAGTTTTATGTTCTCCAAATGGACTCTGGAAAGGGCGATGGTCAATTATGTCCAATGTTAGGAATTTGGTTGTGATTTTTTTCTAAACTAGATGAAATTCAATCATTCTAACTGGAAATAGTCTAGGAAACAATCTAGATGTGATATGGAATTTTTTATTTTACTATTTTTTTTAATATTTGTTTGAGGTTTTATTTTTGACTGAAAACACTTACAAGACAAAAAATAGCAAAAAACAATATAGAACTAGGTTTGATTTTTTCTCCATAAATTTGAATATAAAAATCCCAAATAATTTATGATTATTGAAGTGTGGAATGAGGACTAAGGATCTTGAGATTTTGAATTAATTTTGCATAGTTTTGTTGGCAAAATAATAAGAGGAACAAGAACGGTCCAACCAAGATAGAATCCTTGTCAGATTCTTGTAGGTAGGTTTGGAGTTGGCCTTAGAGAAGATAATTGGCTTTCATATATTTTTTTAAAGGTGGATTATACACACCAAAACACAATCACAAAAACTTGTAGTAACAAAAAGTGCAACAAAAATAAAATAACCTACTCACCAAAGTAGGGTTTCATGGAGATCACCCAATCTCTTTGAGAATGGCCGGCCACCAAGCCTTTTAACCTCTTTGGAAATTTACTCCAAAACATATAAAGGAAGATTGACTACCCATACACTAGCATGGTTGGCCCTTGCTACCTTGGACTTAGACTTAGATATAACAAAATAAGTACTAACAAAGCAAAATAACTTACAACCCCAAAATATGAAAATATATAAACACATGACTAAACTCATAAAATATAAAAATGTAGATTCTTATGGTTAGGCCTCATGGATCTTTCATTGTTTGAGCTCATATGCTTTTCGCTTTTGCCAAAGTAATTGGGTCACTTCCATGTGTTATATCACTAAGGCAAGAAAAAAATCT
The DNA here is from genome assembly GCF_001605985.2 of Dendrobium catenatum. NCBI lineage: Eukaryota > Viridiplantae > Streptophyta > Magnoliopsida > Asparagales > Orchidaceae > Dendrobium > Dendrobium catenatum. Next base: position 1,649 of record NW_021356415.1, on the reverse strand, counting down.
TAGGAACATGCAAATTTTCCAAAATCTCATTTTTGCCTTCAAATACTTTTGCAAAATATCATTTTTATGTCCTGAGATAGTATGTTATTCTGTACATTGTATTTATTTACAAAGATAACATTTTTAATGACTTTTTTTAATTTTGAATCCAACATAGAATATCATTTCTTTCTTTAGAGATGGTATATTATTCTCTATATATAATATTTAATTGCAACAATAGAAAGTTTTCAAATCTATGGTTTATTTTCCCACATAGTTTAAACTCCTTTTTGTTGAAGATAACTAGGAAAAGTTTATTGTTATGGTTGATGCCTCTTCAAAAAAAAAAATAAATAGCCATTATTACTTAAATTACTGATCAAATATAATATTAGAAAGATATTTCACATGGTGGCAAAATTCATGGTCCTAGATTAATGCAACATCTCCTATTATAACTATTCCACCAAGAAAGGAACCACTCATCTCTATTTACTATCATAGACGATCATTATTATACTACTTCTCACATCGAGTTGACCTTTACATCAATCATTTTCTTGAGGAAACACTCTTTACACAATAGCATTATGATCAGTATGAGGTTACTCGTTTTTATTTTTCTCATCACGATGACAATATCATCCTTATAAGTGATGTAACCAGAATAATCACTTATAAGTTTGGCTATTGATATGATCATCATCCATAGTAGGTTGGCTATTACTATGATCACATTAATACTCCCTCCTTTTGGATAAAGGAAGACTGAATTTTGAGAACCACCATGATCTTAATGTATTTTATCAATTATTTAGCTAAACATTTCAAATTTATAACTTTTATAAACCGTTTGTTTGAAATATTATAAATAACATTCCACTTATGCTTCGTTTGGGATGGCTTTCTTAATGTTTCTTAAAGCAGCATCTCAGTATAAATTTTTTTATTTTTTTATTAAAAAACTGCTTCAAGAAGCACTAAGAAAGTTATCCCAAATGAAACCTTAAACTAACAGATGTATTCCACATGGAGGCAGTTATAAAGAAAATTTTACTGTTAAGCTTGATGCCTTCTCAAAACAACTAGCCATTATTACTTAAATTTTTGATCAAATATGAAATTAGAAAGACATTTCACATGGTGGAAAAATTCGGTCCTAGACTAATGCAACATCTATTATAACTATTCCAATAAGAAAGGAATCACTTATCTCTATTTACTATCTTAGGCGACCAATATGATACTCCTTTCTCACATCGAGTTGACCTTTACATCAATCATTTTCTTGATGACACACTCTTTACGCAATAGCATTATGATCAGTATAAGGTTACTCAATTTTATTTTTCTCATCATGATGATAATAACGTCTGTATAAGTGATGTAACCACCATGATCACTTGTAAGGTTGGCTATTAATATGATCATCATCCATAGTAGGTTGGCTATTAATATGATCACATTAATACTCCCTCCTTTTGGATAAAGGAAAACTGACCTTTGATAAGCACCATGATCTTAATGTATTTTATAAATTATTTAGCTAAAATTTCAAATTTATAACTTTTATAAACCGTGTGTTGGAAAGAATATAAAAAACATTCCACTTAAAGTAAAAGAAGTAGCCAAATGCTTTTAAAGAAGAATGAAGTATGAGGTATATA
>NW_021356414.1:0-285 GCF_001605985.2 Dendrobium catenatum | reverse complement strand
CACAAATCTAATCTCAAATAATTCTAGCCATTTATAACTTCCAACATATATAATTTAATCACATATGCACACATATAATCATATAATAACAATTAAAGAATATCTGAGTATGTATCAAAATGTCACTATATTATATAATGATAGACAACAGAAATCAAATTAGACAAAAATGCATATTTTTAGAAAATTATCAAATTATTAGAGATTGTGTAAAATGATGTTTTAAGCCTTTTATTGTGCAACTGCACTATTTTTTGACATCCCGACAATTTTCTATTTATTAAA
>NW_021356413.1:0-212 GCF_001605985.2 Dendrobium catenatum | reverse complement strand
TTCAGGCAGTGATTCCTCTGGGAAGAGGAGATTTGTAGCTGGTTCTGGATCCGGAGTCACCAGATCTGACTTCAGGCAAGGCGTAGTACGATGAGTTCTGGATCTGTCAGTATGGCACCTGTGTGCCAGAGTTGTGGACGGAGACACCTTGGCCAGTGCTACAGGATGGTTGGTATGTGCTTCCGATGTGGTCAGCCAGGACATAGGATTGC
>NW_021356412.1:0-278 GCF_001605985.2 Dendrobium catenatum | reverse complement strand
GAACCGTCCAGGATGATCCAATTTGGTCTGATCGTCCCGGGACGATCTTGCGATCGGCCGGGCCGATCTATGTATTATAAAGCTGAAATCAGTCGTTTTGAAGAGAGTGAAAATCAAAATTTTATAAAATATCTGATTTTGAGGAGAGAGAAAGTCGAGGGCATTTGTGGAAAAGTGGATTTTCGGGCGACGCGGAGCCGTTTTCGTCCAACGAGATTATTCAGGATTTTGCTGTACGCAAGGTAAGGCATATTCCGCCTTTCTCAATTTTCAGAACC
>NW_021356411.1:0-384 GCF_001605985.2 Dendrobium catenatum | reverse complement strand
CCTTCATCTCTAGACAAAACTCTCTATATAAAATTGTCCAAGATGAAACTTATTCATCCCAGGATGAACCGAACCGACTTACCTCAGTTGGTTACGTCCTATAGGGATTTAGGAACCGACCTATGCAATAACCATTTCGTACCGGACGAACCTAGCTCATACGAGATGATAAGCGTGTACAAACATAGTTCATACCAATATACATCAGGATCGTTTCTAACACTTTAAGTAAAATCGCCCGGGATGATCCACGATCATACAGGACGATCTATTTAGTGATAACTTAAAAATTTTGCAATTTTGGACGGTTTTTATTGTCTCTCCTATATAAGGTCCAATTTTTACTGCCACTAAATCTTTTTGATCATTGATCTTCATGCTTAT
>NW_021356410.1:0-323 GCF_001605985.2 Dendrobium catenatum | reverse complement strand
TGGACAGTGGATGTTTAAAGCATATGACTGGAGATACCGCTCAATTCATAACGCTGGAAGCTAGGAGTGGAGGCAAGGTTACACTTGGAGATAATACCACAAAGAAAGTAGTTGGATCAGGTATGATTGAAAATATAAAAAACTTTTTTATAGACAACGTGTTATTGGTTGAAGGCTTAAAACATAACTTGTTAAGTATAAGTCAGCTATGTGATAAGGGCTATAGTTTAAAATTTTTACCTACTAGCTGCATATTAAGCCTAAATAGGAAAGATATTTTAAATAAAAAAAGGGTAAACAATATTTATATGCTAGATTTAAAT
>NW_021356409.1:0-391 GCF_001605985.2 Dendrobium catenatum | reverse complement strand
TTAATAATATGCTTCTCTTTTAATGGCCAACATTCTGTACCATAAAGCATTGCAAGTCTCACTACCATCTATAGAATTTTCTCTTAAGTTTGAGAGAGATTTTTCTATCACACAACAAGCCTATTGCATTCCTCCACTTCAACCATCCAACCTAAATTCTATAAATAGTATCCACACTATTTCACCATCACTCCAAACAATAGACCCAAGATATATAAAACGTATACTCTTATTAATGACTTGATTTCCCAAAGTCACAATCCTCCCACTAGATCTATTATTACTAAAATTACATTCCATATATTCAATCTTAGATTTACTCAAATGAAACCTTTTAGACTCTAAGGTTGACCCCCATAATTTAAGTTTACCTTCAACTCGCTCTCTAGTC
>NW_021356408.1:0-251 GCF_001605985.2 Dendrobium catenatum | reverse complement strand
GATTTGCAATCTGCTGTTGACCGATCCTTCCCCAAGATCTCACCTTGGGTTAGCTCTCCCTCCCCCATCTCTATTTCCTAAACATAAAAATCTGAGATTTCTCTCAGATTTTGGGAAGGAAATTTGAGGTTGTTTCTTCATCACAACTTGAAGAAAGTTGTTGTCTCCACGTCTCCCTAGCAAAGCCAACCCCTCCTACCCGTCCTGCATCATCTGGTATCAGAGCATGGAATCGGATCAACTTGGACGGA
>NW_021356407.1:0-387 GCF_001605985.2 Dendrobium catenatum | reverse complement strand
TACATTTGTATCAAATATAAAATCTAGACTCACCTGCTGGGTTATCCTAAGCAGTTAATAAATAAGAAACAGTTATTCCCAAGCAGTTATATATATGCAGAAAGGAAAGTAAAACACACTGACCACGCTCTTTTTATTTGGGGGCTTTAGCAGCTGAAGCACCTGTGCAAGTATTTATAACAATTAATAATAATTTTTTTATTTAGCCCCCTTTTACTGCCCTGCATGAGCGTGACTACCTGCAGAAAACTGTGTGAACATTCAGATCGCTCCTAACCTAAGGGTAACCTAGTCGCCAAACACATCAACCATCCACAGAGTGCAGAAAAGTAAGCAGACACAACAAATCTATTTCATCCACAACATGCAGTGAAAACTACAAAAAAT
>NW_021356406.1:0-381 GCF_001605985.2 Dendrobium catenatum | reverse complement strand
ACCTCCCAAAATTTTTTCATTTGCTAACTTAATCGTCTTGATTTTGACCTTCTGCCCTGGGATTTCCTATGAGGAGATAGTGGCAAATCAGGTCTCCAAATATTCTTTTAAAATTATAATTAATGAATGTCACATTTAATATACCGTTGCTTTCCAAATTGAAAGGAATCTGAAAATTTTTGACTTTAAGAAAGTTCAAAGTATTTTAGTCTTAACCCCTTTACTCCCCTTGAACTTTTAGGAGTAAGGGGGGTTAGACTATCTACTTTACTTGGTTTTTTTTTTTTTTACAATTCCATAAGCCTTCAGGCAAGGGGAAACTCTGTCCGTTGGTTTTGGATTTTGTAGAAAAAAAAAACCCCCATCTTAAATCATTTAAAT
>NW_021356405.1:0-262 GCF_001605985.2 Dendrobium catenatum | reverse complement strand
GGAGAGGTTGACGGTGACGAGGAGGGCGTGAATGCTTAGCTCTCGAGACTCCAAGTGTACTTTGAAAGTTGTCGGTCGTAGATGCTTGCAAGGATTGGGACGACTCTCTCCAAGTACTCTTCCACAGTGGTTTTGTCTTCAAATCCTACGTCGAAGCACGGCAATCGCAAGATGTTAATACTTCCGTCGGCGTTGAAGACTAATCCCCACTCAAACTCCGGATCTGCCATGCATGCTTGATGTTGGCAAATCTTTCGAAGAG
>NW_021356404.1:0-278 GCF_001605985.2 Dendrobium catenatum | reverse complement strand
ACAGTATTGAAGGTTGATTTGTTTGATTGGTATCAGCTCTAATATATCTTTTGGTTGCATGCAAAATCCAAAATTGAAGCATTGAGAAGTTGTTTTGTGAATTCTTAGTTATATTGAAAGGGCTCCTAGAAATATCTTACTATATGCTAAGATTAGGCTCTCCATATTGAAGCATTTTATTGTGTCGATTATATTGGGTCTTTTGAAAAAAGATGAGAAGTTTACTTGAGGATACATGAGATATGAGGTCAACATTTAAAAATAAACTTGGTTGATAT
>NW_021356403.1:0-230 GCF_001605985.2 Dendrobium catenatum | reverse complement strand
ATAACTCTGGTAAATGACTGGTTAATTGACATTCTTTTAAAGTTAGATCTCGGGGCATGACAAGCCTAAACAGAAAACTATCAAAAACCGGCAAAACTAATATAAGCACAGTAAAAGTATAGTCACATTCAAAGAACATGTGGAGATGAGATTCAAGCATGAGAGAGCAGAAAGAGCAATTAGGGGAAGCCGGCAATCCCCTACGAATAAGCACATCAGCACTCTTAAGT
>NW_021356402.1:0-448 GCF_001605985.2 Dendrobium catenatum | reverse complement strand
ACATTTATTTTTTTTCTTTTTTTGAGGGTATAGTTTAATGATATTATTACTAGTAATCAGATATTTGATAGTAAAATGATTTATAAAAAATTATTTTATTACCAATCAAGTAAGTTCTGAATTTGTCAAAGATAATAGCTAATATATAAATTTTTTAGTTTAGCGATAATTTTTTTTAATAGGAAAGTACTTAATGGCAGAATAATTAGTATAAAAAATAATTTTAATATTAATCATGCAAGATCTGAATTGGTCAATGATAATAGCTAATAATATATTTTTTCTCAGTAGTAATATTAATAATATTATGTGATGTATTAAAAGTCATGCAAGATTAATAATTAATATGGAAGTTCTTTTCAATTTAAGTTGTTAGTTAAAGATGTATAATTAAATAATCTTATTTAAGAATAAATCTTAAAAATCATCCTAATTCCCAACCACCCTA
>NW_021356401.1:0-279 GCF_001605985.2 Dendrobium catenatum | reverse complement strand
GCAAAGCTCTGCTTCGTTTTATAGGCATGATCGGAGTAACGATCGAGGTGAATTCGCAGGATTTCTGCAGGAATTGCGGGATTTGCGAAGAAGCGAAGCGAACGGCGCCGAATCGGCACGATTTCGGCAGAGTTCTTGGACCCAACAGGTAAGATGCATGTATACATGATTTTTTTTATTTGTTCTTTTATACAGAGGTTAACAATAAATTTCCTTTCTTCTTAAGCTTCATTAAAATCATATCATAATTTCAAAAAAAAAAAAAACTGGAATCCCAAA
>NW_021356400.1:0-308 GCF_001605985.2 Dendrobium catenatum | reverse complement strand
CCGCAGTTTTGGCCACTTCAACAGCAGGCTCATGAGAGAAATGCCGGCGACTGGAATGGCTCCTGGACTGTCTCTGCATTTGTGATTCTACCTTCAATGCGAAATTCACAGCCTGTGATAAGGACCATACCGCATTGAGCTCCAGCTTATCCTGTATTTGCTCTTTAAGCCCACCGATATACCTGGCTACCAGCTGATTTTCAGTTTCTTGAAGATTGTTGCGGGCGCTGAGACGATAGAATTCTTCTGTGTACTCGTTGACGGTACGCGTTCCCTGAATACAATGTTGATACTTGAGATAGAGCATT
>NW_021356399.1:0-607 GCF_001605985.2 Dendrobium catenatum | reverse complement strand
AACATGTATGTTTAGTTGATGATCCATGCAAAATTAGCCAAACATTATTCAGTTTTGGCCAGCTTTAGATTAATTAGTTTTAGTGGCTTAATTAATTGGTCTAAAACAGTTGTAATTAATTAGGCTAAAACTACTGAAACCCATCTGATCGAAATATTATTGAAACCACCAAAAATCGATCAAAATCATTGAAATTCAAATGACTGTTCATAAAAAAAATGCATTTTGATCTTAAATTTATCATAAAATTGCCTGAAACCTAATCTTAAAATGCATAATGTTAGGATTAATTATTCCGTGCGAACCCCGGCCGCCGTCCGGAGATGAATGAGAGCGAGCGCCCCCACATAATTTTTTGTTGTATACCGGTATTATGTACCGTTGTATACCGGGTGACGTGACTCGCTCTCATTCATCTTCAGACGGTCTAGCGTCCACACAGAATAATTTCTCTAATGTTAGGCAATCAGGAAAGAAAAAAGAATTAGATAATATTTATGAAATAAACTCTCAATAAAAATGGCTAATGATGATGATAAAAAAAGGTTATTTTAAAATTTTAAATAACTGATTCATAAGTTAATGATTCCTTAATAGGATCAATCAC
>NW_021356398.1:0-240 GCF_001605985.2 Dendrobium catenatum | reverse complement strand
GCTTGAATTTGATTGAAAGAGATTTTTAAGTTAAATGGCCAATTTTATTAGAAAATTGGGACTCAATTCCCGGAAGTTGAGGTCTTATAGCCCGAGCTTGCCTCAGAACCTAAGTCTGAATTGGGTACTAAAAAGTGACCCGAACCTAGCTAATGCAGTGCAAATCTGAACATACCCCGGCCTGGATTGGGGAGCCAGCTGATCACCTAATCGATTTAAAATAAATGAATCCAGTCTTTT
>NW_021356397.1:0-295 GCF_001605985.2 Dendrobium catenatum | reverse complement strand
CCAAATGTGACATACTTATAGTCGAATAGAGCTGATCAACGCGATGAATCCAACGAGTCCAAGATCGTCGAATTCTGACATTATTAAAGCACCAAAAACTTGATGAACGGTCTATAATCAAGGGAATTGATATCATCCATCCATTCTAACCAATTACAACATGCCCTTGATATTCTCTCTATTTATTAGTAATGCTACTTGCATAAAATTGAAATCTCTCTTGCCACCAAACTCCTCCTCGACCACTGACCGTCGTCGGACTTCCGCCTAGCCAACAATTATTGTTGGACTTACG
>NW_021356396.1:0-260 GCF_001605985.2 Dendrobium catenatum | reverse complement strand
AATATACATTGTTAAAATTTTAATTAATTAGTATGTCATTTATATTATATTTACTAGCAATTTAAAGAAATGAAAGAATAGTTTAGAACCATTAATTAATCTGCATCATACATCACTACTACTTCATAAATTAAAAACAATTAGAGCTGAGCTGTTCACATGAAGACGTAAAAAAGTTATAGATATTGAAATTCTCATGAATTAAAAAGTCTTATGCCTTTATCTATTTCACACAGGCGGATATTGCATGAATTTTTCTA
>NW_021356395.1:0-217 GCF_001605985.2 Dendrobium catenatum | reverse complement strand
GGAGATTGTCGGCTCCTATGTTTTTCTTTTCTTTATTTTGTAGCTCGTTGGAGCATTAGTGAGCTGATCATCTCCTTTAAGGACTTTGTAATCATTTTTTATATTAACACGTAGGCCCATCTGCGGGTTTTAATTAAAAAAAAAATGGCTATAAACTCAGATTTCCTCAAATTTTGGTGTAGAGGCTTCATTGGCTATGAAAAATCCAAAATTTAGT
>NW_021356394.1:0-1243 GCF_001605985.2 Dendrobium catenatum | reverse complement strand
ATTCTGGGTTCGACCCGAACCCGACCCGTGACCCAAAATTGACTCCCCTATAGCAGACAACCCCTATTGATTTACTCAATGATATACCTTTACAGCATATATGTGTCTTAATGATATCAAATTTAGACAATTTTGGCCTCGTGAGACTTATCTCATTGAGACACTCAATTTTACTATAAACATACAAGATTTCGAGTTTATTTTGTTGTCCAATTAATTTCTCAAAATTTTTATTAATGAATGAATTTTTCTTTAAATAGAAAATGTTTTTATTATTTAAAAATACCAAAGTCTTCTTTAAAATAAAACTTTCATATTCTCTTATAATTTTAAATAGTAGAATGACAGAAAAGGCGGTGATGGACGGCTCCGCGTCTGCGGAGGGCCGCGGAGACTTGTAATTTGTCAGGTGACTTGGAAGTTTACAGGCAAAGCCAAATTAACTTAAATATTTACAAAATAACTTTTTATTTTAATTTGTCAAATTTTTTATCCGAATACTTTTCTTTAATCAAATTCGGAAATCAAGAATAATTAAATTGTGACACGCAAAAATTTAAGAGTTTATAAAATTTCTTATTATTGAAGTATGACAATTTTGTAAATCAGATAGATTTTGGTGGTCTATATATAAATTTCTCTATTAAAAAATAACAAATTTTAAATATTTATAAAGATGACTAATGTCTCAAACAAAACATTAGGCTAGCAATCGAGGAAATACAACAGATAATAAAAATTGTCTCAAACAAAACATTAGGCTAGCAATCGAGGAAATACAACAGATTTCGACATCAACGATCTAAGAACCACTCTAAATGGCTTCCCACTGCTTTACCAATGGTCACTTTACTTTGGTTACTAAAAGAGTTGGGACGCTCTATGATGTTGGTCATTATATAGCTATGGAGTTACTCCACTGTCTTCCTTTATTAAGCCTTCCTAAGAGTTATTTCTTAATGCGGCTCATTGCTGTTTCTTTTCCACTCTCCCCTAATCATCTCTAAGCGATATATCTCATTGTTGTGGCTCTTTAAAGCTGCTTTGCAGAGCTCTACATCTACACTATATTTTGTAATCTTCTTCTATGAATGAATATTTTACAGATTCCTTTCGAAAATAAAACTACAAACTGAGGCATTTCCGGCAAAATAACTTGTAAGAGCAAACCATTCCAATACTGATATCTTTCTAACACAGTCAGTCTAACGGTCATTTCTGGTAACGAAACTTTTAAAAGCAA
>NW_021356393.1:0-365 GCF_001605985.2 Dendrobium catenatum | reverse complement strand
GGTTCACCAAGTGGATGAGGAAGAAGACTCTTTTACTAAAGAAGAACCCGTTACCTTACAAGTTGTTAGGTGTGCTTTGGCCCAACCTAAGTTAAGTGATGATTGGCGTAGAACCTCAATTTTTCATACCTTCATTAAGATAGGAGAAAAGAGCTGCAAGGTTATCATAGATAGTGGAAGTTGTATCAACACAGTCTCGTCAGCCATGGTTTCCAAGATCAATCTTAAGGTAACCCCGCACCCAAATCCGTATAAGGTTTCTTGGATCAATTCGACTACCATAGAAATTAAGGATCGAAGCCTTATTCCAATAGAATTTGTGGGATACCAAGACAAGATTTGGTGCGATGTTCTAACCATGGATG
>NW_021356392.1:0-304 GCF_001605985.2 Dendrobium catenatum | reverse complement strand
CCAGTTTCCAAAACCAGTGCTCTGATACCACTAAAAGTTGTCACGACCCGACCCGATCCGGGACGGATCCCGCTCGCACCGGGCCGCGGCAAAATCTTTTATCCAGGATCTGGCTTTGGAATTTGGTTCTGAACTGAATCTTCCAAATATTTAACTCAAAACAACACACAAAAAAAGAACAACATAGCTACTATAAGTCACCAAATGCAGCGGAACAAAACATCTATATTTTTTTTTCTTTGCCTCAAAACAATCATCTACAAATATAGTACATGGCTTTTGAACAGAAAGAAAGACAACAGAA
>NW_021356391.1:0-221 GCF_001605985.2 Dendrobium catenatum | reverse complement strand
TGACAAAGTCTTCTATGCCAAAGCCAAGATTCATCATAAACAGTTTTCAAAGAGAAGGCAATAGGAGTATGAAATGAATTCAAATCTAGCATGTAAACATTGTTTACCCTTTTTCCATTTAAAACTTCTTTCCCATTTAGGCTTATATGCAGCTAGTAGGTAAAAATTTCACATTATAACCTTTCTCACATAGCTGACTTATACTTAACAAATTATGCTTT
>NW_021356390.1:0-309 GCF_001605985.2 Dendrobium catenatum | reverse complement strand
CATGCAAATAAGTGACAATTTGTGTGAATCTTGTGTATATTTTAGAAATAGATTCATTTGGTTTCATGCGAAACAACTCATAATCATATAACAAGATATTGAGTCTTGATTGCTTATCCTCATTAGTCCCTTCATAAGTTATACAAAGTCTATTCCATATGTCCTTACAACTTTTGTAAGTGGAAACCCGCATGTAGTCTTCAGATTTTAAAGCACAAAAGAAGCTATTTAAACATTTGGCATTTAGTTGAGTTAAGTCACATTCTTCTATAATCCAATCTGCAAAAGGTGTTTCTACTCTGACTCCAT
>NW_021356389.1:0-1278 GCF_001605985.2 Dendrobium catenatum | reverse complement strand
GAAGACTCAAGTTTTTGGAGCATTGTCTATACTATTCATTAAGATAGGTGGAGCAAAAGCAACACACCTTTGCATTGTTTGGCTCATTCATTAAATCCAAGGTATATTTATATTTATCTTTTAAATTAATTTAAATTTGTTGGTAAATGAACATATAATTTAATATGCTTTGTATTATTTGAAGGTATTCAAGTAAAGAATGGCTTCAAGAAGACCCTCAACGTGTCTCACCACAAAAAGATTTAGAAGTTTCAAATATGAGAAAGATATGCCTGAAAAGATATTTTCCAAATGAGGAGGAGAGAAGAAAAATTAATATAGAACTTGCAAAGTTCTTTGGATATTTAAAGGATTTTGGTGATCAAGAATCTTTGGTTGATAGATGGAGGATGGATCCAAAAAAGTGGTGGTTGATTCATGGAGCTTCAGCACCGCTTCTTCAAACAATAGCAATAAAACTTCTTGGTCAAGTATCATCCTCTTCCTGTTGTGAGAGAAATTGGAGCACATACTCATTTATCCAATCAATTAAGAGGAATAAAATAACTCCACAATGTGCTGAAGATTTAGTTTATGTGCATACAAATCTTCTTCTTCTATCAAGGAAAACCCCACTTTATATGACAGGTGATTACAAATCTTCATCTTCTATCAGGCTAGACGGTGAGTGAGAGTCTATGACGGGACATGCGGTCGTCGGTCGGCGCGAACTCGACATCTCTGTCTCAACTGACTCGCATGAGTCCGTGACGGGATGTCGGGATGTTGCATGACGGACAGAGGACTTGCCAGCACGGGCGGCGAGCTAAGGCTGTGCAGACCGGGGACTAGGCGTCGTAGTACCGTAGCCTCGTAGGAGAGTAGGTGACTACGACGTGTTGATGCGGACAGCTGGCCAGGCGACGTCAAGTCCAATCCCTTGAGTTGATACACGAACCCTTTTTCTTCCCTCCCAGTCGGCTAGTCCCACACGAGAAAATTTTAAAACGAGCAAGTGACCGGGTCAATTTTGGGTTACCGGGTTGACCCAGACCTGACCCATTTTTAATGGGTCAAAAGTTGAGACCCGAATCTAACCTGTTTGTTAAACGGGTTGACCCTAACCTAGATTTCCTGGGTCGGGTAATCGGTTCGTGTCAATAATTAACACCCCTAGTAGTATTGTAGGGTTTTGTTTGTTTATATTTTATGGAAGGAAGTCTTTTATTTGCGATCATAGTTATTTTTAGATTGCATCAATTTGGTATCAGAGATTTAGGTTGTCGATGGGTCTTCCTT
>NW_021356388.1:0-415 GCF_001605985.2 Dendrobium catenatum | reverse complement strand
GAACTCCGAATTGTTTGGAACCACTTCCAACAATTTTTAAATATCAAAATAAAACTTTTGAGCTTGGGCCCAAGCTCTTAAACACATTCCAATTCATGATTCAACTACATTCAAATTTATGAGGGGTTAAATCACATTGAATTTGACTTGGTCAAACCACCAAGTGTGGTCAAACTTCTATGTTTTGGTCCTATCACCACACTTACCCTATCATGCCTATCTCAAGCTTTCAATCCAATCACATGTCATGGCTCAAATACATCCAAGCTCAATATGAGCTAGGCCATAGCTATGATTGTGTAGATCAAGTCAACCCACATTGTTTTGGTCAAATCTACTCCAAACTCGCATACCAAACTCAAATCTCAATCCCTTCATTTGGCCTTTGTTTTAAATCACTTTAACCAGCTCTTGA
>NW_021356387.1:0-347 GCF_001605985.2 Dendrobium catenatum | reverse complement strand
ATCCTGATTTAGGCTTCGTTTGGGACGGATTTTTTATTGCTTTCTAAAACGGAGTTTTTGTACAAAATTTTAATTTTGTACAAAAACTCCGTTTTAGAAAGCAATAAAAAATCCGTCCCAAACGAAGCCTTAGTAAATCCTAAATGTGTTAAATCCTGAAAAATGTTTGGTATGCCAAATGTTAAATCCTGAGAAACTGTTTGGTAACATATTTCGGGATTTAAAGCAGTTAGGGATTTAAATGTAAATAAAATAATTATAACTTAAAAATCCCATTAAATCCAACTACCCCTCGGATTTACTAAATCCAAGATTTAAGCCCTAAATCCGTAAATCCGGGATTTACT
>NW_021356386.1:0-633 GCF_001605985.2 Dendrobium catenatum | reverse complement strand
ACAAGTGGTACTGATAATTTTTTGCGCACAAAAAATTTAGCATTTTTACTAACGTCTGCAGGGCTCTTATGAAATATTTTGTTTGGTCATTAAGATTTCATTTGGGATTGATTTCTTACTGTTTTTTGTACAAAAATTTATAATTCAAAAATTTTTTGTACAAAAAAATTGTTATAGAAGGTAGTAAAAAAATTTATTCCAAGCGAAGCCTAAAATTTCGTTTGGGATAATTTTCTTATTCATTTTTACAATAATTCTCTATTAAAAAATTTATTGAAATGAAACTTTTAAGTCTTAGTTAAATTGGTGCAGTGTGGTGTAATTTGTTTGTTATTGAACTATAAAGATCTTCAAGGTCTAATGAAAAGCATTGTATTGAATTGATTGCAATCTGAAGAATATTTGGGAATTTAGGGTGACCTGAAGATTCAGGTCTCGTTTGGGTCATTTTTTTAACTGTTTCTTAAAATAATTTTTATGCTAAAAAAATATTTTAAGAAGCAACAAAAAAGTCGCATCAAATGATGCCTCAATCTTGATATCAACTCAACTTTTTCACTAACAATTTTTCTTAAAGGAGTAGGAAGCTCACTTATTGTATTTTCTTAGAATGTTTTTTTTTTTTGTTTTTTT
>NW_021356385.1:0-735 GCF_001605985.2 Dendrobium catenatum | reverse complement strand
GAGTTTTATTACATTTTTTTTTTATTTTTTAACTAAAACTCCGTTTTAGAAAGCAATAAAAAAGCCGTCACAAATGAAGCCTAAAGCTTTGTTTGGAACATTTTTTTTTATGCTTCTTAAAACAATTTTCTTAGTACAAAAATCTTAACATTTGTAATAAAAAGCTGCTTTAAGAAGCATAAGAAAGTCATTCCAAAATGAAGCATAAGGTTTCGTTCGGGACTATCTTTAGTGCTTCTTAAAGCAGTTTTTTAGTACAAAAAATATTTTTTTTTATTAAAAAGCTGCTTTAAAAAGTAATAAAAAAGTCATCCCAGATAAAGCTTTCCCTTCTTCTTTTCTCATGCAATCATGGAGAAGGCCCTTTGGCCGAGAGCCCCAAATTCAAATGCTATAAAAAAACTTGTGAATGATAGAGAATTGTCTCTAGTTCAAATGAAGGCTATAGCAACACTAGATTTTACTTGATAAACCCATGGCTAACGACTTCAAAGGAGCACGAGATAAGGATTTTTATAGTAAATTTGTTAAGGTGTTGGTATGAAATGATAATAGAAGGATAGGGAAATATTTATCCATCTAGATCCTAAGATCCTTCCAAATTCAAGACCAATCCAGATATTAAGATCTATTCTAGACCTTAAGACTCTCCTAGATTCAAACCCTATGATTTTCTTAGACCCTAGGAGCTGCCTAGGCCTTAATTCAATTCAAACTTCAATCAAATCCAGACTT
>NW_021356384.1:0-292 GCF_001605985.2 Dendrobium catenatum | reverse complement strand
TATAAGATATGAAGATTTTATAGGGACATATCTATATTATTGATGTTATTTTACCACTAATATAAAAAAAATTATTTACAGCATTTTAGTTTTTATATATGATTTTATTTAATATATTATTATAAAATATTGTATCAATTTTAATATATAATCTAATAATTCAATTATATTTGTCTAATAATTTAATTATATTTAACGAAAAGGTGTAAACGGGTCGAGCCAAGATCGAGTCATTACAGCCAGTGGCGGAGCCAGAAAATATCTCTAGGGGGGGGCCTAAAATTTTTTTTAT
>NW_021356383.1:0-471 GCF_001605985.2 Dendrobium catenatum | reverse complement strand
TCGATTATTTTGCGATCGTGACAGATTTACTTTGGTTTATTATTTTATATGATAGTTTTGTCTTAAACCAAGTGATGGATGGATTCTTTTTCTCATATTCAATTAATTTTCTGAGTTAGGTCATTGATTTCAAAAGACGATTCTACCCTAAGAAAACGTCAGAGCTAAGGGTAACCATGACCGGATATTCTACTATTCTATGGATGGTTGAGATTGTTAACTCATTAACCCACAAGTTTTTAAATTAATCACATGGAATACTACCTCATTTTCATGCCTTGGCTTAAAAAAAAATTGTTGTGATTTTTTATTGTTCTTTTGTGTTCCCTCCTCCTTTTTGATATGTCAAAAGGGGGAGAAGTTTATGATATTCTTACACTTGTCGATCCTGAAAATTTTTCTACTAATTGTCTTCATAGTGTTTTGCCATCATCAAAAAGTGGGAGATTGTTGAAAATCTATTTTCATGAC
>NW_021356382.1:0-237 GCF_001605985.2 Dendrobium catenatum | reverse complement strand
TGATTCAAAAAGGATTCCCCAATCCTATGATTAACTGTATTAGAATGTGCATTTCTGATGTCCATTTTTCTATCGTACTTAATGGTGCATTGGAGGGATATTTTACTTCATCAGCTGGGTTACGTCAGGGGTGCCCGCTTAGTCCATATCTTTTCTGTGTGATGATGGATGCTTTTTCAAATCTTTTAGAGGTCAGAGGCTTTAAAGGTATATCTGCTGATAATTTCTCCCTCACTC
>NW_021356381.1:0-298 GCF_001605985.2 Dendrobium catenatum | reverse complement strand
AAACTCCCATCTTCTTCAATTATGATAAACAGAGGATTTTTTTCTAGTTATATATGATCTTTCAATTGTCCAAGGCATAATAAATTTTTCCCCTTTTGAGTTTTTTACCTAAAAATTTCCTGGTCTCCTATAACTTTTATCTACACATGATGAATTTTTATCCAAAGCTAAGACACAAAATACTAATTTTATCAGCTCAAATTCTCTAGCTAGTGACAACAAATAAAAAATATTTCAATATATTTGATTTATATCAAATTAAATAAATCATGTATTTTTTAAATTTATATATTTTAAT
>NW_021356380.1:0-303 GCF_001605985.2 Dendrobium catenatum | reverse complement strand
GTGAATTGGGAATACTTCACTCTTTTCTTTCTTCCTTATAGATTTCTTGTGAGAAGATCTGTAAAGGAGATTCGGTTCTCTACCGACACTTGGAGAGTGTGAACAGCCGAAGGGTTCTCAGCCCACACTAGGAGAGTGTGAAAGGACGAAGGGTTCTCTTCCCACAGTAGGAGAGTATGAAAGGACGAAGGGTTCTCTGCCCACACTAGGAGAGTGTTAAAGGACGGACAGTTCTCTACCAACACTGGGGATTGTGTAAAAGGACAACGGTTCTCTGCCACACTGGGTAGTGGTGAAAAGAGT
>NW_021356379.1:0-322 GCF_001605985.2 Dendrobium catenatum | reverse complement strand
CTTCTTGTCTCTTGGGAACCCGTGGCTTGTTTTAAATAATGGCTGAATTCTGTGCCTTGAATTCATGTGGGGTTGCTATTTCCGAGCATTTTCTCCTTGGTTCCTTCATCGGCTGCTGGTTTTCCGAGCCTGGGCAAGTTTCCCGTGGCTTTGGCGCCTTGGTTCAATGCGGCCTCCTTAATTCCTGTGGTTGCTCCTTCGGTTTCTTAAGCTGGGCTGTTTTTTCCGTGAAAAGCAAATGGGAAATTCCATAAACTTGGTGCTTGGGTTCTTCTGGAAAATTAGTGTATGTGACTAATGGTATTCTCCTATCTTGCCTATA
>NW_021356378.1:0-281 GCF_001605985.2 Dendrobium catenatum | reverse complement strand
TCTGGAAAGAAGAGAATTACCACATGTGGCACTTTGCTCATCTTTTTCAAATTTTTGGCACATTTTTGTGCATCTTTTTATATTGGGCTTAATTTGTGCCTCTTTATCAAATTTGCGAACCTTTGCGCATTCTTTTTGACTTTTGTACTTTTTATGCAATTTTCAAGAGTAATTGATACCAACTCTTTCCAAGATCAATAATTTAAAATTTTCAAAAATTTTAAGTGCATAAATATCATTTAAACAAAGAAATACAAAATAAGAAAGCATCTAAATTGCAA
>NW_021356377.1:0-811 GCF_001605985.2 Dendrobium catenatum | reverse complement strand
CTAGATCGTCCTGGCCGATCCTGCGATCGTCCAGGACAATGTGATCATATCAATCATCCTTAATTACTCCCTTTATTTTCTGATCAATTAAGGCATAATTTGGTAATTTCGTCTAGGCCGATACTTGGATCATCCTGGCCGATAATTTAAAAAAACAGTATACCTTAATTGTCTATGGCGGCTACTTCTTTTTGTTTTGAGATTATCGTCCAGGCCGATATGTTAATGACGGTTGCCTTAATTAAGAATCCTTAGTTAGACTTTCTATTTTAAGCCTGATCGTCTAGGACGATGTAAATATCATCCTGGCCGATGTGAGCAAAAATAGAAATTCTAAGTCTCTCAAATATGTGTGTAGGGTTACTTATCATCAGTCTCTTTGACCATTATAAGTAGACTAAAAAGGAAAAAAACAAAAGTACAAACTGACTCAACCCTAAACCTACACAATCCTGAGTTTGGCTTCTTCTTGATTGTCCGATCTTCGATTTTTGAAAAGTTAGAAAAAACAAGTAGTCCAAGAGAAATAGTGTTTGTCAATCATCAAACATAAGACATGAAAATAGGTTTGCAACACATCCTTCTCTGATAAGGCTTTGGATATGAATTCGGAAATCATACTCCTTGAATATCATAACTAGATTATTTAGTTGAACTCTACCTCGTCCCCTTAGGGCCATGTCGAGTTCTCTTTAGAATCTAGCTGAGATATTCAAGATGAATTATATAATTCTAAGCCTGAACACCGTTGTGGAATTTTATTTTCGCCTTTCAGGGTGATATACTTTTCTGAGCGAGTTGATTCGACTTC
>NW_021356376.1:0-251 GCF_001605985.2 Dendrobium catenatum | reverse complement strand
TCATTGTAGATGGTTTGGTCACATAAAACGGCAGCCTACTGATGACCCGGTTAGGAGAGTAGATGTATTAAATTTAGCTTATATTAAGAAAGTTAGAGGTAGACCTAAAAAGACTTGGTTAGAAAATATTATAAATAACATTTCTTTGTTAGATTTAAATATTAATTTAACTCTTAATAAGGCACAATAGAGAAAAAAAGATTCATGTAGCTGGCCCCATGTAGTGGGATAAAGGCTTGATGTTGTTGTTG
>NW_021356375.1:0-333 GCF_001605985.2 Dendrobium catenatum | reverse complement strand
AAGATGAGCACAAATTTAAATAAATGATTTATGAGATAAGTATAATTAGATTTTACTTTTAGTTAAAATTCGGTTTATAATTTATGAAATTTTTATTATTTAAATTTCTTCAAGTAAAAAATTAAATTGGGTTTATATTTGAAATTCTATAAATAGAATGGGAATTTCATTATGTGTACCACTGAAAAGTGCAAGCATGAGAACATAATACTAAATTATGTAGATGAAAAAAAAGTTAAGTGTAAAGAAAAAGTGGAAATTAAGGTACAAAGATTTGTGCAATTTTAATTAATTTTGCATATATCTATGATCATGGAAAAAGATAAATATTCC
>NW_021356374.1:0-1328 GCF_001605985.2 Dendrobium catenatum | reverse complement strand
TTTGACTCACATTCTTCATTATTTTATTAAATATTTTTACCAAGTCTTTGCTATGTATAATTTTTTTTATAAATTATAATTTATATTTTCTGTACTATGACAAATGCTTGCATATTTTTCTTCTGTTATAATAACAACCCTACACAATTTTCAACATTTTGTGCTGTATTTTAATATAACACTACACAAAAGTCCAATAACAGTAGAAGATCTATTTATTTTCTTATTTGTATAGTCTAATAGGCCAATATGGACCAAAACTAAGTCATAATTTTGACTGCAAACTTCTTGTTTTGAACTATTATTCCATGAATAGCTAATTTAATTCTTGTAGTGACTATTGAGTTTGTTGGATATATACTCATTATAATTTATAATTGTTGTATGTTAGATTATTTATGATGGTATAAATAAATTTTAACGTCTCGATATTATAGAGAGAGTCTGTACGTGATAGATAAGAGAATAGTTGTGTAAGGCATTAGAATTTTTATTTGGAAAAAGCTGGAAAAGGAAAATGCTACGGGGCTTGACATAGTTGAAATGATTTTATTAGTGATTGCTATTAGTTATAAATGATGCTATTTCATGTGATTGAGAAAGAAGTTTATATAGTGGTGCATTGGTGGGGATGGTCTGGCGGTGACTATTGGATGGAGCTATGAGATTCTTTTAAGTCTTTGAGCTCTCTTGAGTTGCTACTAAGTTCTAATCCCCATCTGAGGCTGGAAGAGTTTATTTTTAGGATTTTAGATTGTCAGGCCAAATAGATATAGCCAAAATTGAGAACACTCTTGATATATCATCAAAAAGTATCTTGATGAAGCACAAATTTTGAGGTAAATTTGTAGCGGAAACTTCCAAAATTAAATTTGGGCCATCCAAACTCCTATTTAAACAAATTTATAGTCTAACTGAACGTCTCGAAAAAACAAACCCAAAAACACGTAATTCGACCATACTCCTCATCGACCACCTCCCGGCCACTGACTTTCGTCGGACTTTTGCATGGCCACCAACTGTCGTAGGGCTTACGCTCGGCTATCAACTATCGTTGGACTTACGCTCGACCAACGATCGTCGCCAAACTTATGTCCGACCACCAACCATCGTCGAACTTCTATCCGACCACCAACCATCGTCGAACGTCGAACTTCTATCCGACCACCAGCTGTATCCATACTTCTATCGGGACACCAACGTTGCTTGCCGACTATGATCTCCTTGACCATCGTCGCCCGATTACGATCCTTTGACGTGTCACCCGACTACCGTCTTTTCGACCTCAGTCTCCTATTGATTACAATCCTTTCGACTACAGTCACCCG
>NW_021356373.1:0-205 GCF_001605985.2 Dendrobium catenatum | reverse complement strand
CTTAATTGAATTTTAAGTGGAATTAAATATTTAATTGATATCATTAATTAAAAAATATTAAAAATTCCAAATATTTCCCAAACATTTGGGAATCTCTCCTTAGGTCATTCCTGACCTTTGGAGCTGATTTCAAGGAGTTGGGATATCATTTGGAGCAAAATCACAAAAGGGGCCTTTAATTAAGGATTTTCAATAATTCAATAAA
>NW_021356372.1:0-315 GCF_001605985.2 Dendrobium catenatum | reverse complement strand
CCGATCGAAACCCGAAGCAACAACGGGAGCTCGCCTGTGGAGGTAGCGATCCTCCTCCCCTTCGCACGCTTCTCGGCCAAATCCCGTGCCTAACAGCCCTTATGGGCATTTTTTTATGTTATTTTTATTTTTGTTTATTATTATTAATTATTATTATTTTATATTATTAATTAATGATAATGATAATTATTTATAATTAGTTATTTAATTATGATTAATTATCTTTGATTATAGTTAATTAAAATTAATATGTAATTAGTTTTAATTAATTAAAATAAATTATTTTTAATTATAATTAATTAAATAATGATATTT
>NW_021356371.1:0-402 GCF_001605985.2 Dendrobium catenatum | reverse complement strand
ACCATGCATCATATGTTTTACAACATATTCATGTAGATTCTTATATTTTAAAGGATCTGATAATTCTGCAGAAACAATTCTATCAAAATGTATTGGAGATATTATCTTAAAAGCAGTATCCAAGATAATCAGAAAATGAGCATGTGGAATTCCTCTCTTCTGAAATTCAATAACATATACACAGGCTGCTACAGTTCCAAAAATTGATTTCTTGAATAATTGATCCTTTAAATCTTGTAATTTAGCCCTGAAAATACGTGTTGTTAGATCGGGTCTGTCCTGTGCCATTTGACCTGGCTTTAACACATTTTTAATCTCTTGCCAATCAGGATTACATGTCATTGTTATGAACAAGTCTGGTTTTTCAAAGCGTTGACAAAGAGCCATTGCATCTAAATATCT
>NW_021356370.1:0-239 GCF_001605985.2 Dendrobium catenatum | reverse complement strand
GATTTAGGATTAGTTTTAGTTTCAAAAATTTATCTTGTCCGGGCACAAATCTTGAGGCAAAATTAAGTTGGAAACTTCAAAAATTTGATTCGAAACCATATGAACTCCGATTTAAGCAAACTTATAGTCGAACTGAACGTCTCGGAAAGACAAAACCAACGACACCAAATTCGACTTAATCCAAGCCCAATTGGGACCAAATCGAAAACCCGAAGTGCATTTGAAATGTTTAAAATATA
>NW_021356369.1:0-289 GCF_001605985.2 Dendrobium catenatum | reverse complement strand
CTGAAACCCCATAAGGTCTTTGAAAAGAAATCTGGGACAGTGTCAGCTGTGGATAAGTGAAATCAACCAATGAAAGTGCAGGCAGAAAGGTCCCCTTCTCAATTTTATAATCAACAGTATCAGAGGCCACAATATCCACCACCACAACACCCGCCACTTCGGATTCATCCAGAATTCAACCAACATCGACCTTACCTTATTCCAGAAGAAAGAAGGGAAAATTGGGAGAAATTTAATGCATTAATAGGTAAGGCTTACCCCTTTAAGAAGGAGGCTTTAAAGAAGATAT
>NW_021356368.1:0-365 GCF_001605985.2 Dendrobium catenatum | reverse complement strand
GCTCAGTTAAATTCCCATCTGACGGACACAAATATGGGAAGAAATACATGTATGGGAGAAGAAGAAAAGGAAATTTGGTTGTCAATGTTATTAGATGTGTATGAATTATTAATTCATTCCTAAGAATTCAGGTAAGATGTCAGATTATTATTTGACACAAAATAATCAGACTAAATCATTAAACTAAGAGGCAATCTTAGCAGTTACTATCAATGGAGTATAAGATTCCATATTTTCCGTTCAACCAAATAAAAATATTAAATTAACTTCCAAACAACATGATAGGTACCACTTGAATATTTCAAGTGATTCCTATCGAATCGAAGCAAAATCACAAGTAACCCGCTGTTTTCTATGGGAAAACA
>NW_021356367.1:0-233 GCF_001605985.2 Dendrobium catenatum | reverse complement strand
ACCTATGAGGACGAGGTGCCGGACCTGGGGAAGTATAGTCTTCTGAAAAATTATTTTATAAGCCTGTTTTTAAAATTTCAAGCATATTTGATTTGGAAGTAGTCGACCAGCATGCATTGTATTAGATACAAATTAAAAGAGTCAAAATTTTAATTTCATACTCCTTAGCATTTTTCAACCAACATAAGTCAAAGGGCCCAATTAGGAAAATCTCTAGATGTCGGCCCCAACTC
>NW_021356366.1:0-358 GCF_001605985.2 Dendrobium catenatum | reverse complement strand
CATAAACCACAATAATAAAAATAGGATGAGAGGAACCGAAATTGAAAGAACTATGAATGAATTGATTAGACATACTAATGCAATTCAAAGAAATACACGAAGTATTCCATTTCAACCAAAGCCTAGCTCCCAGGAGTGGAAAAGTGAAAATTATGACAATTAGCTTCATTTTGAAAAATTCTTTGTTTTGCATCAAACCAAGAACCACTAACTTGATCCAAATTAACCTTAGCTTCAAGAATACAAAATAAATCCACATCAAACTTATTAACAATGTTCTTACAAGCATTAACTCTATCCAAGTTATGAAAACTTATAACTTTCCAAGAAGCAATATTAGGAAATAATATTAAAACTT
>NW_021356365.1:0-254 GCF_001605985.2 Dendrobium catenatum | reverse complement strand
GAGAGAGAGAGAGAGAGAGAGAGATAGAAAAACTCTAATCCATTTTCGACCGTCAACCAAGTTTTAAAAGTTTTTCAGATTGATGTATGTTACATTATGTCTATTTTAATTTTTAAAAATTTTAAAATTTCAAAAAAAATTAAATTTTATTTAAAATTTTGTAACCTATAAAAGTTTTTTAGATTGATGTATGTAACTTTTTATATGTTGTAGATACGACTATTCTGCATATTTAGGTATTTTCTGAAAATTGT
>NW_021356364.1:0-1647 GCF_001605985.2 Dendrobium catenatum | reverse complement strand
AAAATCCATACACATGTAAGTGGTTCATCAATCCATAAATGGACTTCTATACGAGTGAGGATCCTCGTTCAATTATGAATGTCACATTCCATCATACACATCACTAATGTTCATGTTGTTAGGAAATTCCATGTACTGATTGTAGCATATTTTTAGAACTCCTTCAGGTTTTGCTTTGTGGAAAACACAATGGGTGTGCAGACGACCTCCTTTTATACAGTATATCATATTGAGTTTGTATGCTCATATGCTTTGCACTGTTACATATCGAATCCCCTCCATTTGTAAGAACTCAATAATATTTTGACTTCATTTTGCTCTTATGTTCATAACAAGATGAACATATTATTTGGCATTAGAACAAGTCAATATTGAATATTATAAAGTCTTCTAACTTCATGTAAAGATAATAAATCTTGTATGATGAGTTTTGGAATGCTTTGGCTTGGGCAATCAAATACATGTCTCTTTCAACTTCATTGCTTAGGGTGGTAGCATAAGCCCCTTCACGTATCTTTGAAAATAGTTTTATAAGCTTGCATGATGGATTTTTGTTCAATGGTTGGTTGTACTTTTAACCACTATCTCAATGTAAAAATCTTTTCTTTTAATGCCAATGTGACTTTGTATCATTGCATGGATGCTAAATCACCCATACAGTCAATAACCGCTCAACATCAGTCAGATATATCAGCCTTCTACAATCAAGAATGAAGATTTGCAATCCATACAAATCATCTATGAATACGAATGTATATACAACATCCACCCCTGTGTAGATACATAAAGACTACAGTAAATGCAATATCTTGTAGTCGACTTCAGTGTAAGGATGAATATATCTACCTCCAGCAGTAGTGGCTGTATTGTAAAGACTAAAATCATAGCATAATGCATAAAAAATACAAGTTCTTATGAACTTCTATAACCCAAGGCAGGAGGCTCGTTAGTGCACTACGATTCACATGCAGAAAGCAACGAGTAGTGCACGACAGTCTACCTGTATGAAGCAGTGAACAATTATACGAGCAGATAGAAGGCGTCCACAAGACTACAATGCTACGCCACCGGATCTGCAACACTCATACGAGCAGACAGAAGGCGTCCATAAGACAACAATGCTACGCCACCGGATCTGCAACACTCATACGAGCAGATAGAAGGCGTCCACAAGACTACAATGCTACGCCACCGGATACGCAACTTCTATACAAGCGGATAGAAGGCGTTTACAAATAATTTCAAAATACCCTGCACGTGCATCGTAGTTTGTATACACGTAGGTACACTAAAAGAGGGTAAAAGCAATCATGAAACCCGCATGGGCCCCGGCGAGCATGTTATTGGTACACACGTGACATCTAGGGATGCTGCGCAGGTTATCAAATTTTAAACCCGATCCTCCTTAGCAGGTAAAACGGAGTCAACAGGGTTTAATTATATAAATCCCCCAAACCCACATGGGCCCCGACGAGCGCGTTATTGGTACACACGTACCGTCTAGGGATGCTGCGCAGGTCAACAAGTGAATTCAGATTCGAACCCGATCCTCTTAAGCGGATCAATAGGAGTCGACAAGGTTTGAACCTTCAAATAAATACACGGTTGTGACAACTGGTGTATTTATTTTAATCCATTTAGATTAGG
>NW_021356363.1:0-341 GCF_001605985.2 Dendrobium catenatum | reverse complement strand
TGCATGTGCGGGCTATGTGACCTAACATGCCATAAGATAAACACCTAACACCAGGAAATGTGTTTACTAATCTATGTGGGTGATAGTGCCTCATCCTAAAGTTGTGCGATGCATGCTGTGTTGGGGGTTTGATAGGATGGCCTAATGTGAGTGATGCAATTTCATTTTCTAGTTCTTTTATTCTTTCACTAAATGTTTTATTTTGAGCTGTCAATCCATCAACTTCTATTAATATTAAGTGCTCACTATAATCTACTTCTAATGCAAGTTTTTCTAGTCTATCAAAAGCTTCTTCTAGTTCAAAATGAGTGGTTTTCAAGATTTCATGCACTTCAGTTAGT
>NW_021356362.1:0-1483 GCF_001605985.2 Dendrobium catenatum | reverse complement strand
TTAAAGGAACATTTACACAAAATATCTGTTCCCACATCATTCTATCGTAGGAGGGGGAGCTCCTACAATGGGATTGAATACCATATCTACGGGGCGTTCCATCTTTGCAATAGGGCATGTATCTTGTCTAGAACAAAAGACTTAGAACATTTATAGCGATTTACTTCAGTCGCCCTTATACTATTAAACCCTTTAGATAGAGTGCCTTCGCAGCTAACGTAGAGTGTGTGGTACTCTTATCTTTGATTTCATCTAGTGCTTAATTAAGTGTGAAATATACATAAAAAGAATACCCGAATGCCTTTCTGGATTAAATAATTGGAAACGCCCCTTTCTATGGATATTGGCTCGCCTTAAGTAACCTTCAACTTTCCTATTTAAAATAAAGGACTGATGAAGAATGGTCGGGGGATTGAAAGACATATTTTTGATGAAAAGTAATTCGCAAGTGTTACGTTTTGTCTGTTAGACCCCTTCCCCTATAGGAAAGTGTGAGTCTCTAGTAAAGAGAGTAAGAGTTTTGTATTCTATATTTGTGAAGTAATGAGGATACCCTGACACTCGCCAAGTATAGCTCGTAATAACTAATCCTCGAACGGGGCTATATTAAGATTGCGGGCCGCTGTCGGTTGAGGTGTTAATTTTAACCTACTAAAGATAGTCACCTGTTTTCTATCCAAGATCTCCAGCATCCAAAAGATTCCATTTCTTGTCTAAATTTCGGGTAAACGAGCTCTACGAATGCGGAAATATCGCCTAGTGAATTATGTCTTTCAGGACCGTTGGTGTTTAAGGGATGAGTGTCTGAATTTCATATTTCCGGCGAGGATGTGAAGAAGAAGTCAATTAGAATATCTTCATAGACCCAGACGTTTCGCTAATTAGGTAGATGCGCTGTTCAAAAATTGTTAACCTTGCCCATGGCCGTTAAGCTAACTATTAAGGAACATCTGCCTAAGGTAGCAACTCTAGTTCACGATGCTTGTATCATCCAGCACGTTCTTAGAACTTTCATAATACCTAAAGCTGGTGATAGAGTCAATATTACTCCTCTTCTTTTTACTGTTACCTACTTAATTATGGCCAAATAACCTATAGATAAGGCCCAAATCTTAATTGACTACATTTATGGACTCTCTAAAATTGGTCATGTCGCACATAAAAGAAAGAAGAACATTGCCTTAAGACATATAGTAGCCTACATTCTGGAAAAGAAGTACAATTTGATTCATCCACTACAGGAAAACCCGTTAATACCGGCGGACAACATCTGCCGGTAAATATAGATAATCTGACGGAATAATGAGTTTCTGTCGGACTTTTCGGCGAAATTTCATACGCCGGTTTCGGCCGCGTCGATAAATTATTTCCGGCGCGAAATTTACGCCGTAAATTTCTCCGGCGCATGATCCGACGCATTACCGGCGGAAAAACGGACCGTTTTCAACGTTGAAAAACGTCTTAATTCCGGCGCCATTGCCGC
>NW_021356361.1:0-203 GCF_001605985.2 Dendrobium catenatum | reverse complement strand
TGTAGAAGTGGGTCCTACATCATTGGTCTCCCGTATCGCCATCTCAATTAACAGGCGTTTGTAGGAACTGTCGTAGGAGATTCCAACAGTATATGTAGGAAGGACACCGGTTGTAGCCACTACGAGCTCGTAGGAGTATTCGTAGGGGAGTTGTTGTCAACTTTGCCATCTCCACCTTTCACCGATCTCAGGTGGATGATAGT
>NW_021356360.1:0-357 GCF_001605985.2 Dendrobium catenatum | reverse complement strand
AATTGAAGTTCAGATGATCCCAAATTTAATTTTTGAAGTTTCCGGCTTGATTTTTTGCCTCGAGATTCGTGTCCGACCAAGATAATTTTTTGAAGATATATCAAGTTTTTTAATCAAGATTTTTTTAATAATATAAAATAACATAATTTCCAAATTACCAATGTATAATTTTTGAAAAAAAAAATTAATTTTTAAAATATCTATCTATATCACATACATAAAGTTATAATGTCAAACTTTTATAGGTGTAAAGTTATCCTTATTTTTAAACCACAAAAATATAAATTAAATAAAAAATTCTAAAAATATTATGTTTTTTATGACTAAATAGGCAAAATATAACCTTCTTTGATATGA
>NW_021356359.1:0-285 GCF_001605985.2 Dendrobium catenatum | reverse complement strand
TTCATATCAGATTCCCTGACCCTGACAGAATCTCAACAGATTCTGGCCCCTTATGCCTCCCTTCCCAGACACTGATAGAATCTCAACGGATTCTGGCCTCTTATGCCTCCCTTTGTGCTTATAGCACCAGAACAGAACAGAATAGATATTCGGAATTTCGGAACAGAACTTGTTTTCAGATTTTAGAGCTCATTTCAGATTTTCCTGACATAGGTAAACTCTCAAATGATCCTGGCCCCTTATAACTCCCTTCTGATAGCATACAAACACTTCAATTCATTCTCC
>NW_021356358.1:0-224 GCF_001605985.2 Dendrobium catenatum | reverse complement strand
GTTTATTCTACTCCAGCATCGTCGTGGCCACATTCCATTGGCCTACACATATTCGCTGCTCCACCATCCTCTGCAATCAACGGCTTTGTCAGCTTCTAGAATTATCTTC
The DNA here is from genome assembly GCF_001605985.2 of Dendrobium catenatum. Taxonomy (NCBI): domain Eukaryota; kingdom Viridiplantae; phylum Streptophyta; class Magnoliopsida; order Asparagales; family Orchidaceae; genus Dendrobium; species Dendrobium catenatum. Next base: position 115 of record NW_021356358.1, on the reverse strand, counting down.
TCCTCCTTTATATGCATATACCACTGTAGCTCTTCTTTGAGCTTTCTAAGCAATTAATGACGATTCATCCTGTGAGCTAAAGGCTCTGCTTCTTACCTTTTCTCTGTTCTCTGTT
>NW_021356357.1:0-428 GCF_001605985.2 Dendrobium catenatum | reverse complement strand
TTTCCCCTTGCAAAAGAAGAGGAGGCAAAACTCAAAGCTTTAATCCCAAAATCTGAAGCAATTGCAGGTTTAAATCTCAAAATCTGAGAAAGAAAATCTCAGATTTTGGGTAGAGGAGGGTGGGGATTAGTGGGTGAGAGCTAGGGCGTGAATCTGTCTTGGAGGAATTGGGAGATGGAGCGGCTCAGGAGAGGCGGCGGGATGATGATGAGGGTGGTTTGAAATCCCGAAACAATTCCCTGGATTTGGGAAATCAATTTGCTGGCTATGGCAAAGGAGGGGTTTCGGGTAAGAGGGGGATTGAGGGAATTTGAAATATTTCCTAAAGTAAGGGGCTCACTTAGGAAATAATTTAAATCAAAGGAGACGGGGAGTTTCGGCTGTGAAGGTGGGGGAAAGAAATATTAATTATTTCCAAAGGGAATTAG
>NW_021356356.1:0-229 GCF_001605985.2 Dendrobium catenatum | reverse complement strand
TCGTAGTAAGGTCTAGTTTTTTTAATAAAATACAAATATTCCAGAATTTGGTCTTAATCAAAAAGTCAATTTGTCAACCCCTTAATTAAATCATTAAAATATTCAAAAATTCATAAAAGCTGAAAATCATTTTAAAACTCAGAAAGTATTGGTTTAATGTTTAAAACACTTAACAAATCCTTTAAAACACAACAAACACCCTAAAGTTGAAGTTTATTGGCTGGACTAC
>NW_021356355.1:0-494 GCF_001605985.2 Dendrobium catenatum | reverse complement strand
GAATCAATGATGTGTGCTTTGTGGTATTTCATATTTTCATGGATTCATGGTGGCTCTCTTCAATTTTTTTGCTATATCTATTTTCATACCCAAATGAACAATAAGAAGGAAAGAAAAGGGAAAAAGCATCTGATGCATTAGTATTTAGAGTTTTTTTTTCTGGAATGAGAATATGAGATAGCCTCAATTCTGATCAAAGATGGTTCAATTTCATTGCTTTCGTTACTGCCATGTTTTTCTCACTTCTCGCATTCCTTCACTTAAAAGAGTTAGAGAAAAAAAAGGGATTTCTATCGTTTGGGAGATCAAAATGAGAAGACAATGAGCAAACGACAGGAAAAATAATCTCTTAAAAAGGATTTGGTTTCTGTTCTCTCTCCTAAGTTGAGTGAAATCCCAAGACAACAATCGCAAGGCTTCGTTGTCGGCAGGATTTCATTTTGAATTATGTCATCTTTTTTTTTAATATTAGTATATTACTAAGAAAATTTTGC
>NW_021356354.1:0-364 GCF_001605985.2 Dendrobium catenatum | reverse complement strand
AAATAAAAATAAAGATTCACCACATAAATCAAAGTGCGAAAATTAAATGTGAAAGCAGTAATAAAGAACACTTAAATTTATAGTGGTTCGGTCAAACACAACCTATGTCCACTCCCCGGAGGCGCCCTTCGAGTATTGCACTAAACTCAGTGTCTCTCATGTTTCCCCTATAGCAAGGCGAAGAAGCCTTTAAAAACCTCCTTTCCACCAACCCAGGTGAGGCAGAGAACTCAACTTCTTTTGCTTCCTCTAGAAACACGCAGAGAACCCAACTCATTTTCCTTTCTCCTAAAGCAGGCAGAGAATCTTGATAAGATGCTGAAGTAGACCACTCTGGAACCCCTAAGGAACTAAGGACGACAAC
>NW_021356353.1:0-228 GCF_001605985.2 Dendrobium catenatum | reverse complement strand
TCAAGATTTCATTTGGGACAATTTTTTACTACTATTTAAAGTAGTTTTTTAACACAAATTATTTGAATTAAAAAGTGTGAATTATAAAATTACTTTAGAAGCATTAAGAAAGCTATCTCAAATAAAGCCTAAGATCACGAGGATGTTAAGAGTTTTTATGAGTCAATTTTTTATTTAAAAAAATTATTATTATATTTGGCTATAATATTTTTTTTTTCATTGGAATTA
>NW_021356352.1:0-453 GCF_001605985.2 Dendrobium catenatum | reverse complement strand
ATCTTAAGTCCTCACCCTCTGGGAATATAAATCCCAATTTTCTAATAAAATGTCAACTTAAATATAAAATTTTCTCTTAAAATGTAAAGCCCAACATAGGATAGATTGAGGTTGTCTTTGGGCTTCTCAGAATCTGACAACTCCTACTTTTTATCCTTTGACTCGCTAATAATTGTTCAACATTGAGCTTTCACCTTGGAAAATTCCAACTTCTGTTCCTTGTCTTTTACTTTGTAGTCAAAGGGTATGAAATCACTGCTTTAATTGAGAGTTTTCTTAGGAGCATTTCTTTTAAGATGTAATTAACTATAGGAGCTTGCTATTATAGGGATTTGAGAACCCCAGACTAAAATAAACCTTGTTTTATTTGTACAAAATAAGGGAAGAATCTTTGGGAATGTAGATATTTTTAAAATATCATTTCTAATTTTGAATAGATTTGTAGAATGTTAT
>NW_021356351.1:0-254 GCF_001605985.2 Dendrobium catenatum | reverse complement strand
GATTGTGGTTGCTGATTGCTATGTTGGATGTGGTATTAGGGAAGGTGATATTATTTATAAAAATAATGAATTGGACATAGTTTAAGAAGAGAATTAGAATGGTGCTACATCTTCTGTTAAGAGAAAATTGGGTATGAATTTAAGATGCTTGGCCCAATTAAGCTAATGACCAGAAGGAAGAAATTCGATGTGGGGAATAAAGGCAAAGCAGTTAGGCGTTGCTCCCCTTCCAATCAATGAATTTAATTGCTTTT
>NW_021356350.1:0-213 GCF_001605985.2 Dendrobium catenatum | reverse complement strand
CTTCACAAGGAAGATAGATATGCAATTTGCGTTACAAGGTTGGGCAATTAAAAATAATGTGCAATATATTGTCATCGCATCGAATAAGAAGAAATTTACAATTGTTTGTGCGAAGCATGATTGCCCGGTATATCCTTGCTTATGGCGACTTCACTCAGCTCAGAGTAAACGCTTAGGCGGTATATGGAAAATCTCATCCATAAAGAACCAGCA
>NW_021356349.1:0-487 GCF_001605985.2 Dendrobium catenatum | reverse complement strand
TTCATTCTTATTAGAGATGGAGAGAGAGATTCGTCCCACCGTGCTTGCCATTTTTGTTGGTGGAATTTTGAAAACATGTTTTGAAAAATATTAGTTTTCTTTGGGAATTTTAAAATTGAGATTGAACTCTAATTCTATAAGTCGAATCAACTTGTTCGGAAAAGTATATCTCCTCGAAGGACGAAAATAAAATTCCATAACGGTGTTCAGACTTAGAATCGTGAAATTCATCTTGAATATCATGGCTAGATTCTAAAGAGAACTCCACACGACCCCGAGGGGACGAGGTAGAGTTTAACTAAATAATCCAATCATGGTATTCAATGAGTATGATTGTCGAATTCATATCTAAAGCCTTATCAAAGAAGGATGTATCTCCCCAAAGGGAGATAACACCTTTCAGTGATAATTCCTCTAATAAGATAACGACAATCATTTTTTTTTTACTTTTCCCAAAGAAATCTAAAAGAATTTTAAAAAGATTAGT
>NW_021356348.1:0-488 GCF_001605985.2 Dendrobium catenatum | reverse complement strand
TGACTCTAAATTTATTTTTAACTTAAAATTATATAATTTGCTTATATATATGCACATTTCATAAACTGAGTTAAGAGTAATGATTTAGAATTATTTCCAGCTTTCTATGTATCCCTGCCACTAGGATTCAAACCACACACAGTTCCAAAAAAATACAGTTATAGAAAACTGTTATAATTTGAGGCCAAAAAAATATATAGGAGGAAATGCATGAAGAAAACGATCCTGATGCAATTCACCTATCTAAAAACCATGGTTTGTGATTGGATATTGAAGTGTTTTTTTTCCTTTCTTGAAGCAAAATGTAAGCCTTAAGGTATTTTTAGACGGATGTCTCAAAAAGTCAAAATTAAGTAATTAAATTAATAAACCATATGAAATAAGAAGTAGCATACTAACATCAAATTAAGATCATTTAAAGTTAAAGTGGGACTAAAAAAAGTCATACAAGCACTAAATAATCAACATGAAGTATAAGATAAACTAGA
>NW_021356347.1:0-335 GCF_001605985.2 Dendrobium catenatum | reverse complement strand
CAGTTCTCCCACAGCCATTTTAGTTCAAAATCTGATAGCCACCATCCCTGTTGTCCCAGTTGATGATCCCCAAGATTTGAGTGTCATTCCTAGGCTCCCTAGTCAGGTGTCTGGGGACCTTACCTTGCCAGATGTAGGAGCTATCACTTTACAAGCTCCTGCTTCTCCCCCCGAGGTATATGTCCCTCTCCCCATAGAGGATGCCACTCTTTTGACTTCCAGTTCTGGGATAGTCGAAGAGGAGAGAATTGACCAGGATCTAGAAATGGAAGATGAACCGGATACAAAGTCTCAGCCTGATTCTAATCCAAAACTTACAGAAATTATTGCCCGCC
>NW_021356346.1:0-314 GCF_001605985.2 Dendrobium catenatum | reverse complement strand
TTTATATGTTACATTTATAACATTATCATACAAAGTTCATATGTTATAGAAATGAAATGATATGATTGTTATATTAAGTGATTGCATGCGCATGTTGAAATGATGAAGCTCACCCCCTTATAGTACTAGCTGGGACGATGTACTCGTGCACATTAAAATGGTAAAGATTATGAAAAAAGAAATGGTAAAGTATATTTATGGTACTAGACGGTGGCCTCCTGTGATGGTTGTAATATATACGAAATAAGAAAGTTACGAATATTGATATGAATATGAAAGATATGATTTTATTATATATGATATGTTTAATGACA
>NW_021356345.1:0-303 GCF_001605985.2 Dendrobium catenatum | reverse complement strand
TAAAGTGATTGACATCTTCTACTTCACAATTCTCTTCATCAATCCATCGAAAATAGTCACAATCATCTTCCGATCTATTCCGGGGACATCGATAGAACTTCCTGCCGCGATTATTAGCTTTGTAGCAAATATAGATTTGACATTGCATATTGCAACGACAGTAGATTGGATTGTCTTGGCTCCTCATGGATTGTGTTGACCGGCTTGAACTCATATCGCAGATCCAAATTTACTGAAAGTAACAGAAAAAAAAATTCACCAAAACGGAATATCAAATAAAAGTAACATAAGATGTCAATAAAG
>NW_021356344.1:0-412 GCF_001605985.2 Dendrobium catenatum | reverse complement strand
AACAAATCTTCTTATTCTTAATCTTTTCTTGCACATTAGATTCCACCACAAACTATTTTTACTATTAGAAGCTTTTCCTTTTGATACTTCAAGCACATCTTTGGCAATATTCTTAATACCACTAGCCATTTTTTCCCACATAACATTAGCATCCTCATGCACAGATAAAATCTTAAGATCTAAATTCTTACTCTCAAAAATATTTTTGTTAATATTCTTTAAATGCGCCCATTTAATCATAGAAAATCGTTTTATTTTATTTTTTATTATTGGCCCCTTTATCTTAAAGTCCAAAACTAATAATCAATGTTGAGTACATAAATTTTCACTCGGAATAACTTTACAATCTTTGCAATCTAAACGATCTAATTTCTTATAAGAAAATAATCAATCTGGGTTGTACTATATCCAT
>NW_021356343.1:0-202 GCF_001605985.2 Dendrobium catenatum | reverse complement strand
CAAATTCTCTTTAGTATGCATGAAGACCAAATGACAAAAAGATTGCATGACAATCTTAAGTGAACCTTTTATAGAAAAGACACAAAAAATCGTCCAAAAACTATAATTTTCAATTTTTGACCATCCACAATCATCCCGTATGATCGAATTTCATATGTACGAACAGTATATAAATTGTTGCATATAAACTCAGTGTAAATTG
>NW_021356342.1:0-268 GCF_001605985.2 Dendrobium catenatum | reverse complement strand
AAAATTTGATCCCAAGTCTGATGAGGGTGTCTTCTTAGGTTATTCTTCTGTAGGTAAGGCCTATAGAATTTTTAATAAGAGAACCCTTGTAGTAGAAGAATCCACCCATGTGGTATTTGATGAATCAGATATGCCCTCAGAATCTAAAACTGAAGATGATGAAATAGAGGCAATTCAAGGAGTAGAGACTATGACCTTAGGAGAAAGGGTCGAACCTCAGGAAGATTTGCCTAGAGAATGGAGATATTCTTATAGTCATCCTAAAGAG
>NW_021356341.1:0-305 GCF_001605985.2 Dendrobium catenatum | reverse complement strand
GATTTATACTCATTTGGGCTCGGATCGAGTTGAATTCGGTGTCATTGGGTTCGTATTTCCGAGACGCTCAGTTTGACTATAAGTTTATTGAAATCAGAGTTCGGGACCTCCAAGATTTAATTTTTGAAATTTTCGACTCCATTTTGCATTAAGATTCGTGCCCGATCAAAATAATTTTATCTCTTTCTCTCTCACTTTCATTTTCACCTTATCTTCCCGTCTCTCTCTTTTTCTTCCCGTCTCTCTCTTTATCGTCGATAATAAAACAAAAAAAAATTCCTTTGCATATAAAGCGCAATTTTGAA
>NW_021356340.1:0-224 GCF_001605985.2 Dendrobium catenatum | reverse complement strand
AACCGAACCCGTCGCTCCTCCTCCGACGCCGTCCCTGCCTGCTGGATCGGAAGTTACCACATTTGATCGGAAGCATCAACGGGAGCTCACTGTGAGGGTAACTTTCTCCCCTCTCGCGTGCTCTTCTTCGGCCAAATCCCGAAATCCACCGAACTGAGGGATTCAGTAAATACGAGATTTAAGCCGTAAGTCCTTAAATCCGGGATTTACCCATCGCCGGGATT
>NW_021356339.1:0-300 GCF_001605985.2 Dendrobium catenatum | reverse complement strand
AATTTTGTAATCACTGCAAAATGCATGGTCATGCTGTCACGGAATGTTTTAAACTTAATCCGGATTTGAAAAAAAATGTTGTGCAACCAAGCGGAGGACCTGGATCTACCGTGAATAATAAAGTGTACGTGCCCATAGTGAATAAAAATGTGGAAGAAAATGCTATTCAGGCGAAACCGTCCTCTGCTTTGCATAACGTCTTTTTGGATGTTGGTGAAGGAAATGGTTTGGAAGAGAAAGATTCTGGGAAGGAGATCGTTCAAGATAAATCTGAGGAGATTTTAAATAGCATTGATAATG
>NW_021356338.1:0-434 GCF_001605985.2 Dendrobium catenatum | reverse complement strand
AGGAAGGAGTCATGACTAATATGCAAGGGCGGAGGGGAGGGGGGGGGTACGTCCCTCACACCCCTAAATTTTTTTTTTTATTGGCTAAAGTGATATAAGAGATTAAAGATATTTTTTTAAAAGAAAAGTAAGAGCTTGAGGTGCAATTAAACTATAATTATTCGGTCTTTATTACATGTAATATATTCATAAAAAAATTGTTAATTACATAATTTATTGATCAATTTTTTTTTAATCAAAATGGATCTTAAAAGTATTATATTTATTTTAAGAAATTTGTAATATACATTTTAAGTGATTTTTTTTTTTACGTGTTGCACTCATTTTAAAGCAAATTTAAGCGTGGGATATCAGTTTACATAAAAAAAAAATTAACATTATTTTCATAAAAAATAAGACCTAATAATTCTATGATTTAACATGCAAGAATATAC
>NW_021356337.1:0-501 GCF_001605985.2 Dendrobium catenatum | reverse complement strand
TTGATTTGGAATCGGATTCCGATGTTGAATCCAAGGAACAAGGTGCTGCCTTCTCCCTCAATTATAAAAATGCAAATACTTCTCAAAAATTTGATCTCACCTTAGAGAAGGATAGTGACATAGAAGAAGAAATTGTAAAGGTAAAATGTGACGAGCCTGAATTAACAATGTATGAAAAGTTTAGTAGAAGGATTGAGACCCTTTCTCTGACCCCACTGTCAGCTGGCAGGATTACAAGGTTAGAAGTTAAAGTGGCCCCCAACCTGAACGGCGAAGTAAAGAAAGTCCAGAAATTCTTTTCTGTCTTCTCCTCTGTAAAGGATGAACGTGATGTAACCCTTGAGGAGGCAGATTTTAATGAATTAATGGAATTGCCTTTCGACTACTTCTCTATTTGTGTGAAAATACTTTCTCTAAAGGTTCTGTACCATACCGATGGACTAAGGGTCAGGCCAGATAGCACGAAAATATTTGGAAAATAAAAATTAAGGATAATCCTAA
>NW_021356336.1:0-253 GCF_001605985.2 Dendrobium catenatum | reverse complement strand
TGCATACATCAAATCTCTACAGTATCTATCATAGCAGTCAATAACATCAGTTATATCAATATAGTCGTCTAGCCATCTTATTTCTCGTATCAGTCTATAACATCAGTCAAATCAATAGAATAGAATCGTATTAGAACACAAACTTGCAAATCGATCAGTTGTTCAATATCACTTACTCCCTGTCAGTACGGCAGCGTATGTATCCATATCCAGAATGAGAACAATCCAATGACGACAACGAACGATGCTACAA
>NW_021356335.1:0-481 GCF_001605985.2 Dendrobium catenatum | reverse complement strand
ATTTTCTTTCAGTAATGGGCATTCATTCTTTATATGTCCAGGTTTCCTGTATTCATAGCAAATAACTTCATTAGAAAATTTTGCATTTCTATTGAACTTACCACAATTCCGTTGTTGGCGTCTCTTTTGCTTCCTCTTCAAAATGCTTCTGAATTATCTAGTCGTTAAAGAAATGTCATCTTCATCCTCAGGTTGTGAATTTTCATTTTCAGACTCTTCCACATTCAATGCTATATTCTTCTCCCTTCGTGGTTCACCTGCATCAATCTTTCTTTGGCTAACTCCTTGCTCGTACGCAATTAGTAATCCAAGAAGATTGTCAATGGAATATATGTTTAGATCTTTAGACTTTATAATTACAATAATTTTAGCATCATAAGTAGTAGGCAAGCATCGCAAAATTTTATTAACCATTTCAGCATTAGTTAATTCTCTACCTAAAGAATGCAAAGAGGTGACAATTTGTGTGAATCTCGTGTAC
>NW_021356334.1:0-388 GCF_001605985.2 Dendrobium catenatum | reverse complement strand
GGGCATGGATTGGCTGAGTCTGTATGAGGCTCAGATTAATTGTTTAAAGAAGCAAGTGAGCTTGCTTATGTCAGGAGAGAGATGTGTATTCCAAGGTTTACGAGGTGTTCTCTCTTGTCTGATTTCTGTATTGGAAGTGAGAAGAATGTGGAAGAAGGGTTGTTCGGTATTTTTGGCTTCGGTGCGAGATATGAACCTGGATGTGGGTTCTGTTTCTGATATCCCAGTGGTACGAGAGTTTGTAGATGTATTTCCTAAGGAGTTGGTTGGTTTACCTCCGGATAGAGATGTGGAGTTCTCTATTGATATTTTTCCGGGTACAGCTCTGATATCAAAAGCTCCATACAGAATGGCACCGAAAGAACTTTCTGAGTTGAAAGTTCAGCTT
>NW_021356333.1:0-257 GCF_001605985.2 Dendrobium catenatum | reverse complement strand
ACTTAACCACTAATCATCTTTAATTCTTTGTATATAGTAAAACTTAAAATTATTGCTAATCTTTATACTGGATTATTAATATTGCCTTATATTTTTTTGAGCTATTTTATCAAATATTTCAATTTTCTTTTTCTTTCCTAGTCAATAATTTGAACTATTTATATTTTATTTTTCGGGTATAGGTTTTACTTTTCTTAGTGTTCCTTCCATTTTTATTGATTTTTTTTCAAAAACTATTACAACTCGATCGATCTAAA
>NW_021356332.1:0-418 GCF_001605985.2 Dendrobium catenatum | reverse complement strand
AGGGAATAACTCCTCCTCGACCACAGCCGGAGTTCTTCCTGCCGCCTGAGTAACGCTAGAATTCTGCCGGACGCCCGGGTGACAACGAAACTCTGCTCAACTTTGTAACTAAATCTCAATTCAAAAGAGATTCATTGTAACACAATCGTCCTAACTTTTTTGGATGAGTCAACCTTTTTGTACTTCAAACAAATATTAGTAGAATTATTTTCAACTCGGCGTGGCCCCATGGTTTTTTCCATTTCAGGGCTTCCACGTAAAAATTCTTGTGTTATGTATCCTCTATTTGTGTGCTAGATATCCTTACAATGCTGAGACAAAAATTTCTTAACTCTATCGCCGCGTATATTCTAGCCAGCAACAGTTTGGCGCCGTCTATGAGAAATATTATCCCAAACTTCAATTATTACTACGATGG
>NW_021356331.1:0-279 GCF_001605985.2 Dendrobium catenatum | reverse complement strand
CCCTATCTTGCTCTCTCTATAGTGAAACGAGAAATATCCCACTCGATACAATCTTCTACGGAATTTGATGGAAAACAAGGCAAGATTTTTTATTTAGTAAGCCAAATTAGCCCAAATTTGACTGAATGAGCTTAAATTGAGCTCAAATCAGACTCGATCCGAATCTATTTGGGTCGATTCGGGTCTGATTGAGTCCAATCGAGTCAAGTTCACAAAATTAGACTGAATTGGCATCGAATTAGGCTTGATGAGGCTCGACTGGGTTCTATTTGGATCGAT
>NW_021356330.1:0-316 GCF_001605985.2 Dendrobium catenatum | reverse complement strand
TCCCACTACATGGGGTCCATTAAATGAATCCTATTTCTTCATTATGTCCTGTTAAGAGTTAAATTCTCATATAGATGAAATAAACAAAGGTCGTTACTAATGTTTTCTAAACAAGTCTTTTTAGGCCTACCTCTACCTTTCTCAAAATAGGTCAACTATAATACATTTACTCTCATATCGGGGTCATCCAAAGGCCATTATTTTATGTGACCAAACCTTCTAAGGAAACTCTTTAATGTTATCTTCCATTTGAGCTACTCCAACCTTTTCACATAAATGCTCATTTTGTATCCTATTTCTAAGAGTAAATCCAGTC
>NW_021356329.1:0-899 GCF_001605985.2 Dendrobium catenatum | reverse complement strand
ATAGTTAAAGGAAATTTTCTAATAAAATGAATGATTCTTCTACTCCTGATAAAAATTCAAATCCTGTCCTTGAGGAATGTGTCTGATTCCTTATGTGTAGGCATCGTTTCCTTTAAAGCCTTTTCAACAAAATTACACTCTATATTGGGTCCTAGATTAACCCAACTAGAGGAGTATTTTGTAATGCTGGGAATTGCTGTTCAAGTTCAAACCACGACTGAGCAGAGTGCCAGACTCCAATTTGAGGAGTTTGAGGCCTTGTAGAGCTTTATCTTTAAAGCTCAATAAAGCTCAGAATTGTACAAAGCCTGACCGATTCAAGCTTCTGATAAGATAGTGCGACTTAGACCCTTCCAAGTAGGAGACTTGGTCCAGGTTCTTTGGATGCATATCTTAGCCTACCGAGAGATCGGTGGAGGAGCTTGAGCCAACTGAAGAGTGTCTTCCTGTCGTTGAGACGATCTTTAAGAAAATTTCAAACATTAATTGATCAACCCTGAAGAATGCCACCCAATATTTTTAAATGTTGGGGAGGCTCTTCAGGAAGTACCATGCCAGATGAGTGTCAAACTCAAAGTCAATAAAAAGTCTTCGAGTTTCCTGGATATAAGAAATTTCTTGATTCAAAATCAAACATCAGAAACTTTCAAAATTCAGTCTTAAAACTTTCAAATCTCAAATTTTAAAATTTAAGCCTGATCCTCTATGTAGAGCAAGTTTCCTCTACATACGATCAATTTTAAGCCCGATCCTCTGTGTAGAGCAAGTTTCCTCTACATACGATCAATTTAAGCCCGATCCTTTGTGTAGAGCAAGTTTCCTCTACATACGATCAATTTAAACTCGATCCTCTATGTAGAGCAAGTTTCCTCTGCATACGATCAATTTAAACTTGATCA
>NW_021356328.1:0-321 GCF_001605985.2 Dendrobium catenatum | reverse complement strand
ACTAATGCCAGCAACAGTGGTTTGGGTACAAATAGTGCTACTGCCAAGGTGAAGCTATCCAAGGAATTGAGATCATTAGGACATGTGGAATTGGATTACAACAAGAAAAAGAGGTATGATAGGTTGAACCCCAAGATTGGGGAGAGACCATTTACACCTGTTTAATGTCATTAATCCTTTTTCTGAATTGTAGGGGAGCTAGGAAAAAAGAAGCTTCCATATATTTGAAGGACATTGTTAGAGATCAAAATATTTATTTTAGTGGGCTTATGGAGACCAAGTTCTCTAGCATTGATAGAAAAGATGTTGACTATATGGTTG
>NW_021356327.1:0-412 GCF_001605985.2 Dendrobium catenatum | reverse complement strand
AAAAAAAAAAAAAAAGATTAAAAAAAATTTCAGAATCTTTAAACAAATGAGAATAGAAGATTAAGTTAAACAAAAGTTGCCAAACTTTACGACAGACATTGACAGTTCTGGCTGCTCATAACAAATTTGGGCAAATAATTGGAAGTACTCCATGTTTCTTGGATAAAAATTTATCTTACGGTCATGTTATATGATTTGCATGATCATTTTATATTAATTATGTTATTCAAATTTTAATCTAATCTTATTGTATAGTGCTTATCGTACTGTATAATAGGTTTCTGATACGCCTTAGGTTTCACAAATTAGGATCTGCCCTAATTTTCCTTCAAGATGAAATTTCTCCTCCAAATCCAAGAAAAAATCAACACAAGTGGGATGAGAGGAAGAACAAGAACATTTGCATTCAAAA
>NW_021356326.1:0-386 GCF_001605985.2 Dendrobium catenatum | reverse complement strand
GGGGGGAAATCAAAACTGCTTTTTTTAAAAATGCTTTTAAAACCCCAAACACGCCTTTAGTGCGCGTGGTGGGAGAAAAAAAAAATACAACCGCCGCGGTGTCTCACAAACACCAACCGTGCACGCCTTTAGTGGCGTGGCGGGTAGGCGGCCTCTTGGTTTTTTCCCCTTAACGGGGGAGACGCCGGGAGGCTGCCGAAATTTGGATTGAAAATCCAAGGACTTGGAACAATTTGGGACTTGGACTTGATTGAACTACGAAGGACTTGTGCTTGGACAAAATATAAAAGGACATAAAATTCAAATGATTAATTTAAACTTGAATTTGAACAAAAAGATTTTGAACAAAACTTGGACTCAAATGTAACATGAACTACAAAAGGTTG
>NW_021356325.1:0-263 GCF_001605985.2 Dendrobium catenatum | reverse complement strand
TAGAAATGTTATTTATCCATCTATTTTTTATTTTTTTAAAGTACATTTTGGTAATGCAGAGATTATGGCTTTATTTGGGACAGTTTTTTTACTGCTTTCTAAAACAATTTTTTAGTTCAAAATTTTCTAATTCAAAATTTTTTTGTACTAAAAAATTGATTTTGAAAGCAGCAAAAAAGTTATCCCAAATAAAGCCTAGGAGGACTTTCTTACTGCATCTTAAAGCAATTTTTTAGTATTAAAATTTTAATTTTTGTATTAAA
>NW_021356324.1:0-265 GCF_001605985.2 Dendrobium catenatum | reverse complement strand
ATCGGCGCCAACGACTGCTACGCAAAGATATGATGTTCCAAATCCCATTCTCGGCGTTTGTGGCGAACCGGGGAACCACCTTTACGTGCTCTTGTAGCACGGTGGGAGGGAGCCCGGTGCGATGCATACGACGAGTTGGGTAAGCCTTATACACGCTCTTGTAGCGTGGTGGGGAGAGCTACTGGTGTTATGGTACGGGTACTGCTGAAGGCCTCATACACGCTCTTGTAGTGTGGTGGGATGAAAATTTGTACGGTCGCGGTGT
>NW_021356323.1:0-294 GCF_001605985.2 Dendrobium catenatum | reverse complement strand
ATACTGATCGTATGGGACGATATCCGTTCGTACGGGACGATCAGATAGTTATCTTCTATTGAGCACATGGAACGAATAGGAACTTGCTTAAAAGTTTTTCTAAGTCCTATTCATCCAGGACAAAATTACTTATCGTCCAGGATGATCTGGTCTCTGTAAAATTTTTGTCCAGACGAAATAAATTATAGTATATGACGATTGGTCCTCTGTAAAATTTTCGTCCAGACGAAATTAAATATCGTCCACGACGATCTGGCCTCTGTAAAATTTTCGTCCAGACGAAATAAATTATCG
>NW_021356322.1:0-3817 GCF_001605985.2 Dendrobium catenatum | reverse complement strand
AATTAGATCAGATTTAAATTAATTCGAAGGACTTAGAGGTCATTGTGGAGGTTACTATATATGGTAACGCCCCAAGATCTAAACTTGGAAAGAAAGTTTCGATCAATCATCGTAAAAACCTCAATCAATTGTAGCCAGACTATTCTATAGTCTTCATCGAATAACAACAAGTCTAACAACAATGTCTATAATTTAAAACATCAATTCAATTCATATTCGATATCCCAAAAGATCATATACAAGTACTCAGGTCTAGACAATGATGTCACGAGTTGAAATGAATATCTAATCATGTCCTGAGTACAAAAGAATCACTAGTAATCAAAAAAAGACAAAAAACCTGAGGATTTGCTGATTCAAGTCTCAATCTCAATGCCTGACCTGAAATATTAACCAGGTATGATATAGAGCTTCAAAAAGCCCAGCAGGTCAACCTAATTATACCTATAGACTGGAAATCAGGCACGATACGGAAGCAATATGCATGTCAATCAGTCGAATCCATAACAGTCAGGTTGGCAGCATGGATCAGTGAATCTATGCAGTAGTACGAAAATCGAGTAATCAAGTCACAACGGATAAATCCATAGTCCAGCGGTAGATAGAATCGATGAAACAGGCAGGAAGAAATTCAATAAGAGCTCAATAAACAGTACATACAAGATATCATCTCGTAATAATCCCATAAACAGTAGAAAAATCTAAATTCGGAAGAATTCTTAGTTTAAATTGATCAAGCAGCCAAGTCGATGAGAAAATTGTCGTCGTCGGTAATATCAGTTTAAATCAAGTATCGTGATCAATAGAGATCCAGAAATCACAATCATCTTCTGGTCAATAAGACATCAATTTGGTACGAAAGTCATGATAAAACAATCAGAACCAATACAGCACAAGACAGTGGAAATCAAATTTGTTCAAACATTTATATTCATATAACTATAGTCAATATATCAAATATACATCACAAAGAAGATAAACACCAACCCAAGGAAATCAAATGATTTCCTACAGAGTCATCGGTCTGGGGGCCCATCGACCCCGGCTGGCCAATAACTAATGAGGTTTTATCTACATACACATCAATGCACCCAAGCATATAGTTTTCCAAAATTTTCATAAACATTTTTAATAATTTTATAGTTTCAATACGAAAAAGATTATTTCATAAATAGATATGCTTTGCAATTATAACATTCATTGCATTCAAATAAAAATGCGTGCATGAAAATAATGTACAAGAGTTTATGCAATAATAAAATAAGAATAATCTACTTATGAAAATTCCTAGTTCATTATGAGCATGAAAAGATATTTACAAGTACTAGCAAAAATTAATAAGCTTTACAATAATGATAAAACTAACAATCTAATTTGATAATCCAAATAGCCTAATATAAATAACAAGGATTTTGCTCATAATAAAGAAAGTTATGTTTATTCAATAATAAATAGTAGTCACTTACAGTGGTTGTCACAAACTCTAACATCAATAGCAGCTTGCTGGACTCCATCAAGTGACGATCCTATAATAAGCGAAGCCAAAATAATATTAAGCATGTTTGTCGAGGCATAATGAAGAGTATCCCAATCAACCTAAGTCACACCATAAACACCAAAATTAATTATGAAATAACACGATGTAAAAATATAACCTAGGGTTTGATTAAGAGAACATCAAGCTTAAATAAACCTTCTCTCCAAGGCAATACAAAACTCCTATGAGAAGCTTAAGGAAATGTGAAATGTAATACATATTAAATTTAGTCTCACAACTGAAGTTGAAAGAACTTTTACATAGATTATTAAAAACATTTCAAAGAGAAGGAGAGAAGGAAGAAAGAAGGGGAGGAAAAGCTCATTACACAAGGAGAGGAACTCATCGAAAGCTGTTATTGTGAGGAGAACTGAGGAAGGAAGAGGAAGGAGAGTTTGACGACAGTTGAGAGGGTGAAAAGAGGAGTAAAAATAATGCCCTGTGTCTCTAGATTGTATTAATAGGAGCGTGGGACACTGGCAGTTTTGTCACATGTATGAATTGGACTGGGCCTGCTAGCTTGCGTGTGCGGGAGAAATCCTAGATAACATATTATCCCCCTTTAAAAGAATTTGGTCCCCAAATTAATACCTTAGTTCTGAAATAGCCGCGGGTACTTCACTATCATCTCTTCTTCAATCTCTTAAGTAGCTCCTCATTCAAAGTAGTTCTTCTAAATATCTCTGACAAATGGAATAGATTGATGACAAAGCTGTCGAACTTCATGCTCCAAAATGTGCTATGGTACCTCTTCATAGCTCAGATATTCCTTAAATAATAGAGGTTCAAACTGAATAATGTGAGAACTATCGTGCATGTTGCATTGAAGAAAGGAGGCATAAAAGATATTATGTACTCCTACAAGCCTCGGAGGAAGACCTAATCTATAAGAGTCTCTACCGATTCACTCGATTACCTCAAAAGCTTTAATGAAGTCTGCTGAAGCTTTCAACTTTTATCAAATATGTTAACTCCACACGTAGGCGAAACCTTAAGAAATACGTGATCACTAACCTTAAATTAAATATTTATATGCTTAGGATCAAAATATATCTTTTGATACTCCTGAATTAAATAAAGCATTTCTCAAATTTGATGAATCGTATCGGTAGCTCGATTAACCAATTAAGGTCCCAAGAGCTTCCTCTCATTGACCTCAAATCAACAGAAAGGATATACACTTTCTATCATAAATAGCCTCATAAGGTTCCATGCAGATACTAGCTTGAAAGTTGTAGTTGTAAGAAAACTCCATAAGTGGAATGTAGTCCTCCTAGCTTCCATCGAAATCAAGAATGCAGGCTCTCAATAAATATGCTAATATTTGAATGCTGTGCTCTGACTGACTGTATGTATGCAGGTAAAAAGCAGTGCTTAAATCCAACTTCGTACCAAAAGCTTCTTACACTTTCTTTAAAAGCCTTGAAGTGCATCTCCCATCTCTATCAGACACAATGACAAGAGGAATCCCATGCAATCAAACAATATCATCCACGTAGATGCTTGCTAGCTTTTTTATTGAGTAGTTTTACTAAATTGGTAGAAAGTGAGCTGTTTTGGTGAGTCTATCAAATTTAACCCAAACCACATCATGGTCTATCAACTTTGACCCAAACCACCTGGATGATAATATCGGTTTGTTGTAATTAAGAGCTATTTTGAAGCTCTTATATATAAGACCTCTTATTTTACCCAAGAGAGCATCCTTTGCTGTTGTCTTGACCTGAGAGAGCCTAGAGGAGAGGGAGAGAAATGGAGAGAGAGAAGATCTTGTGAGGGTGAGTTTGTGAGAGGTTTCATAAAGGTTGCTCCAAGTAAGGATCCGAGTCATCTTCTCTAGTCATCGTCCCTAGTTCCTTGGAGGTTCGAGAGAGGTATACTTTAACAATCGATCGAGGTTCTCTGCCTACTTCAAGAGGAAGCGAAAGGAGTCGAATTCTCTGCCTCATCGGTGTCGGTGGAAAAGAGGTTTGTAAAGACTTCTCCACCTTACTGTGAGAGCAAAAGGAGAGTCATTGAGTTTAGTGCAATACCCAGAGGAGAGGCTCCGAGGAGTGGATGTAGGTCAAGTTGATCAAACAACTATAAATTTCTATGTTCTTTATTATTGTTTTTTACGCATTTAATTTTTGCACTTTGATTTTCTTTGTGGTAAACTTTGGTTTAAGTTTGTATTTTGATTGAGAAAATTTTAAAATACCAATTCACACTCTCTCTTGGTTACCCTTGGGCTAGTTCATAAGGGCTTAACATCCCTAATGAACTTTTAGACTAAACCCT
>NW_021356321.1:0-292 GCF_001605985.2 Dendrobium catenatum | reverse complement strand
AAAACATAAGTCATGAAAATAGATTTGCAACAAGGATTGCATCTTGGATATTGCCGAGACTAAATTAGGCATTTTTGCTTAATCCCTTTAGTAGTTTTCAAGGTGGTTAAAATCAATTTGCTAAGGTTAAAGTTTTATTGAAGATGTATTGTTGATTGCAACTATACTCTTGAAGTTGTTCTATTTAGTTGGACAGACTTGCAGCTCCTGAAATGTCATGGACAACGTGGTTAGAATCATGATACTTGGTTTTTATGGAAAAAATTGTATACAGTCTCCAATAGATGAGATT
>NW_021356320.1:0-240 GCF_001605985.2 Dendrobium catenatum | reverse complement strand
ATGAATTATTTCTCGTAAAATTTGAAGACAGAAATTATTCTATGCAGAGCCCGGAGAGGAAGAATCGTCAAAAAATTGTTCAGATTGTGAGTGTATATATTATGTGTATAAAAATTTGATACACACTATGTATACATTTATATATGATATATAAATTAATATGGCCAAATAATTCTTCATGTTCGAAGTCCGTGCCAAAAAATTTCTCCAATAGAGAGGCCGGCTGTGGTCAGCCAGCCA
>NW_021356319.1:0-311 GCF_001605985.2 Dendrobium catenatum | reverse complement strand
ATCTGGTTCTCTGCCAACACTTGGAGAGTGTGAACAGACGGAAGGTTCTCTGCCTACACTTGGAGTGTAAACAGCCGAAGGTTTCTCTGCCCACACTAGGAGAGTGTGAAAGGACGACAATTCTCTGCCAACACTGGGGATAGTGTGAAAGGACCGACGGTTCTCTGCCAACACTGGGATTGTGTAAAAGGACGGATGGTTCTCTGCCAACACTGGGGATTGTGTAAAAGGACAAACGGTTCTCTGCCGCACCGAGGAGTGGTGAAAAGAGTGTATTGTAAAGGCTTCTCCATCTTGCTGTGGGTGCAAAA
>NW_021356318.1:0-221 GCF_001605985.2 Dendrobium catenatum | reverse complement strand
AAAATTTGTGCTGCGAAAACCTTATTTTTTGGTAGTGGCAGCAAACTATCTGAAAAATATACTGAATGGAAAAGCAACTGTTTGTCCTCACTTGAACATTGAAATAGAAAGATATTTATATAAAATATCTCTATTAATAATTTTATAAATTTTAAGTATTTTTCAAGTTTTAAATAACACAATATTACTGTTAATTTCTATTTTCATAATTTGTTAAAATT
>NW_021356317.1:0-237 GCF_001605985.2 Dendrobium catenatum | reverse complement strand
TTTGTAAAAATGTCTGCAAGTTGATTTTCTGTTGAAGCTGTAAGTTCGTTAGGGATGTTAAGCCCTATAGAACTGGCCCAAGCTAACCAAGAGAAAGGTGAATTGGAAAAATTTAAAATAAAAAACACGAATCAAATCACCACAAACAAAGTGCGGAAGAAAAATAAATGCGGAAGCGATAATAAGAAAAAAACACACCCGATTTTTAGTGGTTCGGTCAAACCTTGACATACCTCC
>NW_021356316.1:0-418 GCF_001605985.2 Dendrobium catenatum | reverse complement strand
TCCACCTAATCGGCCCAGATGATCTGCTTTGACAGTTTCCTTACTCAGCAGCAGCAGCAACATGACCAGGACATCGCCTGGTTCAATGCTAAGTTCACCACACTTGCCACCTACTTTCAGCAGCCACCTCGACCACCTCCATCTGATGATCTAGATCTCTCGTTGTTTTAGTCTGTACTTTGTTGGTTTTATTTCCTGTCTTTTTGTAGTTTGCTTGTTAGTCTTTTGTGATATTTTTCTTTTGTTTCTGCACCCTCTTTTTGTGATGACAAAAGGGCGAGTAGGGTGTGGTAGGAAAAAGCTGTTGCAACTTTGATTTTCCAAAATGAACCTATTTTTTTTAAAATTTTTCTACTTGTGTTTGCCATCATCAAAAAGGGGAAGATTGTTGCAAATCTATTTTTCATGGCTTATGTTT
>NW_021356315.1:0-234 GCF_001605985.2 Dendrobium catenatum | reverse complement strand
AATTTATAAACTATCTCATGCTGAATTTTGATTTGAAATCTTCATTAGTCTGGAGTTTGATTATGCTGAAATGTTAGTCCATACAAGAGCAAAAACAATTTTTTCCAAAAAGTGATAGGAGAAAACAAAGCTTAAAATAATAATATTTGGAATCATCAAAACAATACAAGTTGCAAAAAGATAAAACATGTAAATAGCAACTCTCTTAACACTTTATCATTATGACCTCAAGGA
>NW_021356314.1:0-284 GCF_001605985.2 Dendrobium catenatum | reverse complement strand
CCTGCTATGAACACAATAAAATGGAGAAAAAAGATTAATGTAGCCGGCCCCACGTAATGAGATAAAGACTTGTTGTTGTTTTGTATATTATCGCATAGTAAAGCACCTAAGATAAAGTACAAACTAAGTGAAAGAAGTCTCACTTAGGGGTGTATTTTTTAAGGTCCTTAGTAGAAAAAGTACTATCCAATCAAACTATTTACTAATTGGTTGGCCAAAATTTTCAATTAATTATTCTCCATTTAGTCAATAGTCAAAAAAGAAAAATAAATTACTTCCTTGAA
>NW_021356313.1:0-215 GCF_001605985.2 Dendrobium catenatum | reverse complement strand
TTGTGCGCAAAAATCCGAATTGAAATGGAGAAGATATAAATTTTTGAAGTTTTAAACACAATAAATTAATTATTACAAATAAACAATTATAGAAAACAATAAAATATAATCAAAAATAATCTCAAAAATAGTTAATAATGGTAATAATTATAAAATAAAACCTACACATCAATATAGTACCTTAAATTAATAGTAATTAATATAAATAACTATTA
>NW_021356312.1:0-339 GCF_001605985.2 Dendrobium catenatum | reverse complement strand
AAAACTTTGATGTATCAAATTTATAAATTTGAAAATTTTCGAAGTTTTTTAACCAAATAATAATAATAATAATAATCTTACAAAAATGAATGATATTGATTATGGACTTTTTTCCTCTTAAGAAAGAATGATTATTCTCATTATGATTTTATATTTAAAAATTTATTATTTTATGTTTTCCTTAAATCTAAGACCACATCTTTATACATAGAGAGAGAGAGAGAACTTTTGAGGGAAAATCATGAAGCCTCATTTTGGACATGTCAACCACTAAGCTAGAACCCTATCAATCTTGCAAACAAAATGCCACCAAACTTCAATAAAAAAATAATCAACTTT
>NW_021356311.1:0-1203 GCF_001605985.2 Dendrobium catenatum | reverse complement strand
GACTATTTATACAAAAGACAAGAAAAACTACCCAAAACTGCAAGTATTCAATTCTATACGCAGTGGATCGTCCCGTACAATTGTGGATCGTCCTGGACGATTTTACTTAAACGACTTGAAACAACCTTATTTGTATATGTGTACGAAATGACTTCGTACAGCTGATCTTCCCGTACGAACTAGGTTCGTCCGGTATGAACGGTTAAAACTAGATCGGTTCTAGAAATTGCTGAAAACCGTTCTAAGTCGGTTAATCGTCTGGACGTAATTTTTACAGAGGACTGATCATCTTGGACGATTATTTATTTTGTCTGGTCGAAAATTTTCCAGAGGACCAATCGCCATTGATGATAATTTAATTTCGTATGGATGAAAATTTTCCAGAGACCAGATCGTCCGGGACGATTATTAATTTCGTCTAGACGAAAATTTTCCAGAGGACCAATCGCCATTGATGATAATTTAATTTCGTCTGGATGAAAATTTTTCAGAGAACCAATTGTCCTGGACTATTGTAAATTCATCCTGGACGAATAGGACTTAAAAAATTTTTGAAGCAAGTTCCTATTCATTTCATGTGCTCAAAAGGAGATAACTGTCTGATCGTCCAGTACGAATTGATATCGTCCCATACGATCAGTATAAATTTTATATGATCTCCTTATGTGTGTGTGTATGTTTTTATTCACTCAAATTACAATCACTCCCTTTCAATTTGATTTCTAAGAAAAGTGCAAGTTTTAAATTTTACAAAGTATCTCATGCTGAATTTAATTTGAAGTCTTCGTAGTCTGGAGTTTGTTTTTCCTGAAATGTTAGTACACACATGATCAAATACAATTCTTCTAAAAATTGTTAGGAGAGAACTACACATTTGAACAATAATATTTGGAATCATTAAAACTACATAAGTTGCAAAAATGTAAAGCATTCAAATATCAACTATCTTAACAATCTTCCCCTTTTTGATGATGGAAAAATGATTATTGTTTATATGATTTCAAATTAAACCATTCTCCTAAACTCCCCCTAAATTGATGTATATATGAAAATAAGGAGACATTTTGAACCATAAAACACAATTTTTTGTTTTTCAAAAAAAATTTAATAACAAACTACAAGACAAGACCACACAACCAAAAACATATAAACACAATATTTTCTCTCCCTTTTTGACAACAACAAAAAGTGAAGAAGAAATAG
>NW_021356310.1:12787-26183 GCF_001605985.2 Dendrobium catenatum | reverse complement strand
ATAATAGGAGTTTGAGTTATCTGTTCAGGAAAAGATGTCAACACCAGAGATTTCAAACTTCAAAATTTATTTCTTTGCAATGTCTGTTAAATACAATCAACTTCAATAATTTTCTAAGGTACGTCCATTGATAGGCAACATAGGATGATTGCTTTTACATCTATGAGTCGATAAGATCCTCCTTGTATGTTTTCTCTACATGAATAGGTCCTTCCATGTTGGTTCAAATATGCCTCCTATCTTCCAATGAGATAAGATGGTCTTCAAAATAAACCAAGTCTCTACTTGAAAAGTTCTTCGTCGAACCAATTTATCGTGGGCCTGTATCATTTAGCTTTAACAATTCGAGGTTCTGTTGAGCCCAGGATGCTTCTCTTCTAAACCTTCGGGTTCCCTTCAACCAGCTTTACATTCTGCTCTATAGTGATCTTGTAGTTCATTGCAATTCTGAGCGCGTGTATTGAACTTCTAAAGGAATGCCTACTTCTGAACCAAGACATAAAGCAAACGGCAATAGATGAGTTGGAGTTCTATATGATATACGATAGCTTATAAAGCTTGCAACCAACTTCTCGTGCCATTGATGCTTTTATGTCTAATTCTTCTTTAAGATCTGAATCAGAGTTTTGTTGAAGGCCTTTCGCCAATCCATTTGCCGAGGGTAATTAGATAGTGGAGTAATCTCGTTTATGTTATGTCGTCTGGCAAAGATGTTAATTTTAGTACTCCTGATTGAAGGACCATTATCCGAGATAATCCGACGAGCGACACCGAGACGCGGTACACAGACATTGCTCTTTGAAAAAATTTAGAATTTGCTGAGCTTTAACTTCTCTTAAAGGAACAACCTCTGCCCATTGGAAAAATAATCTGTAATGTTAGAATGAATCTATGCATCTCCGGAGGATGGAGGATCTATCGGACCGATAAATGTTTGTAACCCCAGCTTTTAGAAGGCTAGGAGGCGATCGTTGGATGTAGAAATTGTGTAGGTGTTGACTAGACCGTGCACCTGACATTGATGACATTGACATGCAATTTCATACAGATCACTATCATTGATGGCCATGGTATCACATCGTTTGAATATTTCATCTTCAGTCTTGACCGCATTGATGTGGCACCACATATAACCGATGCATGCACTTCTTCTACATCTTCTGGTGCTTCTCAATTTATTCAGACATCGTAACCACATCTTGATCGAAACGATCTGTACTGTATAGGTATTGTTAATAACGTGTCCAGATGTGATCTTCGTTTAGTGCTAATCTGCTGGTGATCTCCTGAGGGAGCTTTTTTCTGCAAAGAATTTGATGACGATTTTCTCCAATCTATAACCTTCATGTTTACTGCCGGAAGCAATTTGTCACCTCAGTTTGAACATTCTCTGCTTATTTGTCTCAGGTCTATGGAGAAAGGACTTGTCGGCCTTGGACTTCACCAGGATTGAATCTTTCTTCAGGGCAGTGCAAGTTGCTTTAGATAGTTTAGCAAGAGCGTCCGCTGTATGAATTCGGTTTTCCTCGAGAATTGATATAATGTGCTTTGGATCTTTTCCAAAAGATGCATTGCATATGATGGTAGAACCAAAGTGGATCTTCTCATATACTTTAAGATTCACGCTATCTTGATTGATAACGGAGTTGCGAGATCTCTGAAATCTGGATCTCTTTGATGATTCGTTCAAAATAGTCAATTGTAGACCGTTTCAAGGCTTCATATTGCGGCTTCGTTATTCGTGACACTGGCCTTCTGACAGATGAGAGGCGATAATACATGATATTCTTATCAGGTGTAAAACAGATACTATACAAATGGTTGCCTGTCGGAGCAAAGTTTCATTCTGAGTCCGCCTGCTTATTAGACAACAGCACGCATCAAAATAGAAATTCCCAGGTGAACTTATACTTTATCTCATGTGCATAACTTTGTTGCATCTGGTGTTCAATCATTTCTTCGCGGGCAATCGAATCCTCAATAGATGGCTGCTAAGAAATGCTTTTACTGCCTGTCTTTTGTCTGCTCGTAGTGAGTAAATATAATATCATACTGCGATAATATCATTGGCCAGCGGCGCTAGTCATTTTTCCTGATAATGCGCTCGAGTCATCAGATACTGTAATGATTTATTCAATGGATATGAGATTCTATTTATGAGAAGCATGCGTAAATGCTTAACTCCTGAGCCGGCGAAGATCAAAGCCAAGCAAATGTTCTCAATCGAGGTAATTTATTTAATTGGAAGTAAATTGTCTACTCAGTATAGTACAGTGGATTATCTTTTTCCTTCCTTATTAGATTGAGCTAATAAGGCGCTAAGAGATTCACTTAAAAGCTTTTCGTAATGACAATAATCATGAGGTTTCCTCCAATGGTATACGGAGCTGCAAGCACTGAGCGGATTCATAAATACTGTTATGATGCTGTCGAAGGCCTTTTGAAGTTCTAATCCCAAACTGAAAATGGAGCCATCTTTCTGCTATGCCAATGCGAATTGTTGGCTTTTGCCTGAAAATTTTGATATAAATCTCCTAAGTATCTAATTCAGCTTGAAAGGATCTCAGTTGAGTATGTTTTTGGATGTGCTATTATGCTAAAATCGCTTGATCTAGTTGGATCAATTTGATTTCCACAAGGGTCGACTAAGATCTTAAAAAACTTCCTGAGTGACGCCAGAAGTTTCAACTCAAAGGATTCATTTTGATATCATAATTTTTGTATTCTTTGAAATATAATCATAGATCATATGAGATGTCATTGTTCTTCAACACGGCTTGATGATAGATCACGACATAACTATTTCCACTTGATTATGATGGTTTTAAAAATCTCGTCATTTCCTGTTAAGTCGCCACGCCATCTTTAACGAAGCATAACCTTATAATCATAAAACCCTATCGTGTGTCGAAATGCAGTGATCCCATTTTTGATTATGTTCTTCCGGTGAGCGTCCATAAAGGAGAATATCGCATGAGATAGAAGCGATATCTACATGAAGATTACGGTATATGAAGCGGGAACTCATCTTCTAGGACATGCTTATGTGTTAGATCTTGAAATTCAATACAACACATATATGACCGTTCTTCTTTTGACTGGAACGACGCTAGCTACTTAGGTCGCGATAATTTCTCCTTCCTAATAAAGCTGCATCAATTAATTTTAACTTCGATGACTGCACAAACGCACTGTGCTCAAATGTTCGATCGCATTCGTCGAGTGCTTGCTTTTACTGGAATACTTCTGGTTTGAATTGCAATTATGACAACACTACGTCTGGGGATAACTCCTCGTCATCTCTTTGTAGCTCCAAGAAAAATTAATCTTTGAATTCAGATAGAAGTTGAATCATGGTCGTTTGGCCTCGTCCTCAATTGCAAAAGACACTGATGAAATAGGGCGGGGTCTCTTCCAGTGCCCAAATTTATTGCTCTGAAATCGTCATCTAGATCTTGATTTCTTCCTCAAGTTCTGGAGGCGCATTCTCGATTTGAAGTCATCGAGATATCTTGAAGTTTCAAGCAGAGTCTGTTAAAAGATGTAACGTTCAATTGGAAAAGAGACTATCAAATTCAATATTAATGAAATTACTAACAATATTCGTTGGTCATCGAAGAACATAGAGTAGGCAAGAGCCTAATCATGTTATTGAAAGTTATTTTATGGTATTTTCTATTCCACAGATGTTCAAATTTTTGGGCTTTGACCTCCTATCCATTCTCAACGAGGCGTTACTTGTTTAGCAAAATCTGTTCTGTAAGAATTCGTAATTTTAAATAGTTTGCTCATGATGCCTGCTTTTCGGGAATCGATCTCCCGGTTTGAATTTGGCTTTTTTTGGAAATCGATCTTCTAGTTAAGGTTCAAAATCAAACCTTTCCGATAATTGATCTATCGGTTAGGTTTTGTGCCTGCTTATTCAGGAATCGATCTCCCGTTCCAATTTAGGCTTTTTCTGGAAATCGATTTTCCAGTTAAGGTTTAAAATCAACTTTTTCGATAATCGATCTATCGGTCAGGTCCTGATGACTGCTTATTCAGGAATCGATCTCCTATTTCAATTTTGGCCTTTTCTGGAAATTGATCTTCCAGTTAAGGTTTAAAATCAAACATTTTGGATAATCGATCCATCGGTTAGGTCCTATGCCTGCTTATTCGGGAATCGATCTCCCATTCCAAATTCGGCTTTTTCTGGAAATTGATCTTCCAGTTAAGGTTCAAAATCAAACCTTTTCTATAATTAATCTATCGGTTAGGTCCTGTGCCTACTTTTTGGGAATTGATCTCCCGTTCCGATTTTGACTTTTTCTGGAAATTGATCTTCCAGTTAAGGTTCAAAATCAAACCAAGAGTCCCTTAAAGCCCTTAATGGGTCATTTCAACCCATTTGGTCCACTTGGCTTATTCAAGCTCTCAAATCTATATCAAAACCTAGGTCCAATCTATTCAAATTTATTTGGAATCAAACCACAATAAGTTTGACTTAGTCCAACTTCAATCCTTCGTCAAATCTCCTTATATACAAAGCTCATCACTCATATAATGTATCTAGTCATCTAAACTCTTTGTGATTCAATCAACCAATCATTAAGCCCCACATAAACTCCACCTCAGTCCTATTGACTCCTTTGACTGGTCAAAGGGTCAATATATGCTCAAATGAGCTTGTGTGGTCAACGCAACCAATCTAACTCCCCTAACTCAATCTAAATAGGTTCAGTCAATTGAATCACTTCCTAAAGTTTCCCTGGGGTTAAACCAACTCAACCCGACCTGACCCAAGCCCTAAGGTGCCCCATGGCTCAATCAAGACCTCAAACAAGCCCATTCGATCAACCCGATCAATGGATCCTAATCTAGCCCAAATCCGGCCCATCCAGCCCATGAGAACAACTCCAGAAGCTTCCTGGAGCTTGGCCCAATCTCTCCTAGCTTCTTGACATGCCTCTAGCTCAGCCTAACAACCCATGCCCCCCCCCCCCCACTTGAGAATAACTTGGAGTCATTTTCACCTGGCCAACCACTTCCCTCTGCTCCTCTAACGGCCAGGGATAGGTGTCTAGCATCCCAGCACCCTCTCTGAGCGATCCCGACCATCCATTTTTGCTCCAGCAGCTAGAATAGGGAAGAGAGGCGAGAGGAGCTCATTCTATCCCTCTTGCATTCCAGAGAATCCCCAGAGCTCTTGAGATTTCATTCTAGTTTCCTAGAGCTCTACCTCTATTTTCTCTATCGTTTCCCACTGTTTGGAGTTCATTTGAGGCGAGATCAAGCTTGAACCAAGAGAGCATCCATCCAAGCTCCCCCAACTCCATTTCCAGTGATCCTCCAAGTTCAAAACCTAAAGGATAACAACACGTTGATAGCCTACAAATTCAACCGTGAAAAAATCAAATCAATTGATCCATTCTATGGTGATAAATCCTAAACCCTAGTTTGTTTTCTAGGTTCTTAAATAAAACGTTAATACTTGCACCAAATGCCTAGATGACACTTCCCCACTCTTTCTTACATCCTAGACCGTCTCTGTTTCAAGTTTTAAAATGTTTGGTTGAGTATTTTTATTTGGCTGGAGGAGGAAGATAGGTTGCCAGCCGTTGGATCTGCTCTGTTTAGATTAACGGCTGTGATTAGACCTGACTTAAATCCCGTTATGGCCATGGTTTAGCCAGACCCTCGGTGGACTAAATCCCGACCGTTGATTCAAACCGCCGGATCTATCACCTCCGTCTTATCGTTCGAGATCAAGCTAAGTACCGTGGATTAGATCCTGACCGTGCGATTTCCCCTTTGATCGATCTGACGGTCACGGGTCTTGCCACGCTGGTTAAGTGGTCGGTCCCCGTGTGACCAACCGCCGTCCGCGTGGCCTTCTTCGTGCGTGACGCATGTCTGGTCAGCATCGCCCGACTGACCAGATAATTGAAATCCCTAATTAAATTTAAAAGTTACACAGAACTTCAAAAATACATAAGAATTTCATTTATTATCTATTTTTTGAGTTCTTGGGCTCATTTTGTTCGTATTTTTAAATACTATATCTTACAAATAAGTAAAAATTATTTTAAGTAGTATTTTATTAATAATTTCAATTATACATAAAACCTTATTTTATTTTTAAATAAAAATAGATAAATTGTTTTAGGCTGAAACTCGGCAGAGGGATTCTAGGATCTAAGGTTGATGCCCAATAATTTTCTCAAGGTCATTTGATGCAATCCATCCTAGTTTATGAATTTACAAAAGCTTAGGTCAAGTTTTGATATAGATTTTTGCAAGTTCATAAACAAATCAAGTTAAATCTAATTCAAGCATGTTAGAATCCTATGGAATCAGTATAGAGACATCTCTTACTGAAATTATGTTTAGATTCATGATCATATATAGCTTAATTAAAATTCACTTCCAAAGGCATGTTAATCTAATTTAAAAAAATTAATAAACTATATATGATCATCTTATGGAATTGAAGTAACTTTGATTAGGATTTATTTACTTATATCTCTAATAAACTTAATCCAATTTCATACATCTATTCCCTTACAATTAATTATTTAAACTCCTAGGTTATCATATAACCTATGATTAAACTAATTCATTGTAAAATCATTCCATAGAACATTAGGTGCACTTCTATATTGTTCATGATTGTTATGTTGTGAATGTAACTTAGTGTTAAAGGGTTAGAAACGTTGATTTGCTATCCTACAACCTATTGACACCTAGGACAACAATTAAGGATTTGTGTCTTAGTTAAATTAGATCAATTTAAGCGAACTTCACACAACTCTTTTGAGATGAAACTTGAACTTAGAAAATTAGTGTCGTATACTTAATAATCAAATACACTTTGATTCGACATTAATTGATCTTATAACAACTAGTAAATCAATCCTAAAAATTCACAAAAATTAAATAAAACTAAATAAAAATTAGAGAATCATACTTTGGAATTAAAATAAGGTTTCAAATAAATTTTAATTATTAAACCATAATAATTCAATAAACCTTTAATAATTAATAATTCTGAATATTATTAATTAAAATTCATTAATTATTAAACTAAATTCTAAATTCATTTAATCTAAATTAGTTTGACAATTTGATTGACTAAGATATATCTTAATCAATCAAATTTGATAATTGATTTAGATTAAATGAATTCGGGTCTTCTATACCTAAAGTTTGATTCCTTTTGGAGGACTTTAGGCATTTTGATTTCAAAAGACCCTTAAAATAATTAAATAACAAAGAGATCTCCTATGGGTTGCGCATGACTCCTTCTAGGAAGGAACCAATCCATTTGGATTCAGAAATCTTTAAACAAAAAAAAAATAACATACTGACCTTATGTGACATACACGACTCCTTAGGGAAGGTATGTCACGTTGCATTTGTAAGGTCCCTCTCTTTCTCCTTCATAAAATTTTGGGGACTCTCAAAATAAATATCTATCTTCTATATAAGATGGATATTCATTCTAAAAGTCTTAGGACTTATAAATTGATAATTTCCTGCACTTAGGGAATTATCAATCTATAAGTTCTTTACAACTAAATTAAATAACTTTAACATTTTAAAATCAAAATAATTCTAATAATTCAAATACACTTTATTTAAACTCTAACAAAATTCCCTTGGCCTGTAATAAATTAATCCTAATAATATACAATATTCAAACAATAAACCCATTAGAACTTATCCAAGCCACATGATCTCTTTCACACACTTAGATACTTGCTAGGACTACCAACTTTAGCCTAGGCTAGGCCAGTAGTTTATTGTGGTTTGTTTGCGGGTGTCTTGCCTAGAGGGCACCTATGTGTGATTGCTTACTTTTTTGTACTGCATAACATGCATATCTATATTCTTATATGTACACCAGAGAGCGGAGTGAATAAAGTGAGGGTCGTATATATTACTTTTCTGTCTTTACTTTCCTGCATTTATAACTGTACACAACACACTCATAACATGCATAATTATACAACTGGTTTTACTTTCCTGTACTTTTCTTTCCTACAAAGTAGAATGTTCCTAGGGATCGATGTACCTATAAGGAAATGTAAAGCTTTTTATTTCCTAGATTTGTTGTATACAGATTGAGTATGTAAAGTGTCTGGAGTCTGTAAAAGAATTAAAGATGACTGCTTATATATACAAATGGGGCTCCAAAAAGTAATATCCTCCTTTAGGAGGACATTCCTTATTGGAATTCCATAGAAGACTTGTAGCCTGAAGACCATAAGCAGTTATATTTAATTCTACTTTCTTGTAGGCTTAGAATCCAGGTTCTTGTCGGTGGGGCCTGACCACCTTTACTTTCCTTCAAATCCTGGGATGTACTCTATAAATTTTATATTAATAAAATCAGCACTTTTATATATTTCTATTTCATGCATCATTAGCATTCGTGTAAATTTTGGTTTTTGTAAGCATATTCAATTGCATATGGTTTAAGATCCTTAAACCACTCCTTTATTCCTAGGATAGAGCCATCTTAACTCTTGCATCATCGGTGAATTATTGTAATTAGGATTGTTAGCTGGCAGCCCACTCTAGGCAGGTGGTAAGTCCAGATCATATACACTTTTCTCTACACATTCCTTCTAATCAATTCTAATTCTTCCAAAATTCAGTGTTATAGTCTATAATCTAAAGCCTGATCGTGAAAATTTAAATTAGCCCAAATATTTGATTAAAATTATATATAATTTTTGAAACTAATTAGTCTTCATTTAAATTGAGAGTATTCTCTTAGGAGATGTAATTAACTATAGGGGCTTGCCCCTATAAGAAGTCTAGATCCCAGAATAATCTAAACCATATCTTAGTTTCCTTTCTAAGGAAGGGGAAAGATCTGTGAATGTGGATTAGTAATTTATCTATATTTTAAAGATTTATTTCTATAATCGAAGGATAGATAGATAATTTATCTGCTCTTACTGGCAGGTCAAATATCTTCTATATTTGATAATATAAATAAATCTATAATTCATTAGTTTAATCAGGTCGATAGGCC
The DNA here is from genome assembly GCF_001605985.2 of Dendrobium catenatum. Classification (NCBI taxonomy): domain Eukaryota; kingdom Viridiplantae; phylum Streptophyta; class Magnoliopsida; order Asparagales; family Orchidaceae; genus Dendrobium; species Dendrobium catenatum. The sequence continues at coordinate 17,158 of NW_021356310.1, read as the reverse complement.
ACTATACGAGTCGTTCTTCGGGATGATTTGTATATTCCCTATGCTGCACCTAATTAGAAGAACGAATTATGGTTTTCTTTCTCTAAAATCAATAGAAGGACATTAGGCTACTCCTCGGGGCGGTATAATGTCCGACTATGTAGATTTAACTTAAGGAAATATAAAATATAAATAAAGCGAATCGTGTGAGGAAATAAAATCTTATTTATAATAATAACAAAAAAATCCTTCTTTATCTAAATTTTTAGAATGCATTCTCATAATCAAGAAATTGATAGGTATTTGATTTGCTTTCACGAGCAAATCAAATATCGTTTATATATTTGATTGTAGGAATGAACTAACGATTCATTAGTCTAATTAGGTTGATAGGGTAATATACTAATCATCCTTTAGGATGATTCGTATATTCCCTACACTACATCTGATTAGAAAAATGAATCATAGTTTTCTTTCTTTAAAACCAATAGAATGATATTAGTCCACCCTTCGGAGCGGTCTAATATCCGACTATACGGATTTAATTGAAAGAGAACATTCAAAAATATAAATAAAGCAAACTATTTTAAATAATTAAGTAAATATATAATTTATTTTAAATAAAAATAAATTTTAAAATTTCCTCTCCTCTCCTTCTCTTTCTTTCTTATATATTTATAAATATATAAAAATAACCTTTCTTTCTTAAATATATATTTTTAAAATTAAAAAGATGATATTTTTAATATTAAAATATAAGCCAGTCATATTTTTTAAAATTAAATTTAATTATAAATATATAAAATAAAGTTTGGTAGAATTTTATTTTCTCACAACACACAAGTCTCAACTTCAAGAATTAAGTCATTCAACATACACAAGTCTCCAAAAAAACCTATAGACAATATAATCTCTCTAAAATTATTCAAGAATTTTAAGACAATTTAAGGTCACGTCATGAATAGGTGGGTCATGCCAGTAAAGAAAAGAAAATCTTCACAAATTATTTAATTTTAAAGCTACTCTATATGAATTATTTTGTAAATCAAATTTTTATATTTTTAAAGCTTTAAATTTCATTTTATTTCTCTACTTGTATTTCTCTTTCTTTTAGGATAAAACATAAACCTATTTAATAGTGTTTATTGGATCTTAAGGCTTTTTGAAATCATTTAAGTTTGGCAACAACCAAAAAAATAAGACCTTATTGTGTAATTTTTGAATCAATGAATAAAAATAAATCGGCGTAATGTAATGACGCCAAATGGAAAAATATTATACATAAAAGTATTATCAAAAAACAAAAGATGCGCAAGATGTCATTCAATTGACAAAGAGGCATAAATAAAATGAGCCCATATAAGACAAGCTTACCCCGCTTTTTCAAACTTTAAAATTTAGAAGAATTCATAGTACTTGATATTTCAACAGGCGTTCATTTCAAATTACCATGATTGTTGAGACCAAAGGCTTTGTATTATATTCTATAAGTATTTTTCTTCTTTCGGAGCAATTTGAACGGATCTTCTTTGTATCAAATTGGTTATCTGAGTTAGCAATTATTTTCAAAAGGCGAATCTGTTGCCCTAAAAGAAGTCTGGAGCTAGGTTAACAGGATCAGATATTTCTACATTTTATATTTTGACATTTCTTAACTCATTGATTTTTCAAATTCTTTAAAATTAAGTATCTGTAAAATTTACATATGCTGCTTTTGCAAAAAAACTTATGTACTATATATATATATATATATATAATATATATATATATAAATCAAAACTCTTTAATAGGGAGCCTCTCAAAAGTCTCTCCTTGCTTATAATTCTTTTGTTTAAATATCATAACTTAAAACATAATAATTATGCTCTATCAAATTTGCAAGCCATAATTTCGTTTATTTGTTTTTTTTTTAATCTTTTTTTTATTTTTATTGTTGTTTTTTTTAGATTGGTTTTTAATGTTGGAGCTCTCTCATGAATCATTCTCCATATTTCCATAATTTTCTAAGTTGTTTGTAACATCAGGCCTGACTAGATATTTTATCAGTCTTGGGATGATTGACTATCTTATGTGCAAAATCCAATTCTAGCTGGACTTTTCTTACTTTGCTAAAATTCATCGTCCTGGTGATCCCATTATCGTCCTGGATTCGAATCTGTATCGAACTCTCTTACAATCATTTTTGATCATTCTGGACGTATCAATTTCATCTTGCCGATTGCGTTTTATGGCACATTCATTTCACCGAACGATACACCTAATGGTGTCAGTGGGACGATCCACGTCTTCAGTGCGTTTAAAAATCTTTAAAAATCACCCGGGAAGATCCCATTTTTGGAACAATCGTCGCTGGACGATCCACTGTTTGTCCTTGGACGATACACGTAGCACAATTTAAAATATTTTAAATTCCAGCCCGCATTATTTCATATTGAGCATCGTCTTGGACGATTACACCCCTAATCAGCCTGGACGAAATTCTGCCTTTTTAACGGTCATCCGAGCCCTGACTCCTCGGGATTATCAGTTGTTGTCTAATCTATCCTAACCAATATCTGATTAGCTTAGGATGATATGCTTTTGTTTATTTTTATTGGTCTTTTTTAAACACAATCATCCTATACACAATAATTATAAACTAATCATCTCCTGGAGATTCTAGATCGTCCTTTGACATAAACTGCGAATCTTTTAAAATTCGTTAGCCAGAATTTAAGATTTATCTTCACACTTTTGCTTTCCCTTGCTTTCTACTCCCTCTGTTGCTTGCTTGTCCTTATGCTTATGGCTGTGCAGAAAAGTCATTCGATAAAACCTCTGGAAGCCTCTGAGGGTCACTTGGACCTCGATTGCGGGAGGCAGAAAGATCAGGCTGCTTACCATCGGATACAAGAATCGGGATCACCATCTCTCCAATGAATCAATCTGTCCACCTTCTCATATCCGATTTAACCCACTTCACTTCACACGTTCTTTTGCTTTTATTCTTACTTCTGCTTGTGTTCTTCTCTTCTGAACTCCTTTTCCAAAATTTTTGCAAGAACCTTCGAATAAACTCCTCTACAACTGACCTCACCTCCTATGGAAGTGACGCCCTGTCGAGATCACATAGCCAAGACATGCTAAACTATTGCACTATCCACCACTGGGGTAAGTTGCATATCATTGTCTCTGATGCGACTATAATTGGGTCTCTACAAAACCAACTTTTTTTCCCCCACTAACATATTGCACCCTCTTTCCATGTGGAAGAGACCTAGCTCTTTACTCAAAAAGATGCTAGGACAATCCAGCATATCCTTCGCACTTCCATTATTCCAAAAGCTGGGGACCAAATCCACATCACTCCACTTCTTTCACTTACTACCTTTTACATCAAGGCCCAAGAGAGTTTAATGCTACTGGCCTGATCTTTTGATACATTAATCATTTGACAACAATCCGCGATCTAGGTCATAAGAGGGAACCCAACCTAGCTTTAGGACACATCATTTCATGATGTTTTTTGAAACCAAATACAATCTTCAATATCCTATTCCACCCAACCATCAGCCTCCCTCCTACTCAAATAATTCTTTCAATTCCTTCACGACTCGTTCTCCACCCAGGGATGGAGCTCAGGGCCGAGGAGAGGAGGCTCCTGCTCCTATTCCTAAACCCGTTCCCTCTCTCGCCAGTACTCACAGCTAGATCAGTTGTGAGAGAATTTGATCGTTTGAGCCCGATTCAACACTTCGTAGCTCACCACCACCAGCATCACGATGAAGGAATCAGGCCTGCTTCGATGCCTATGCTGCACACCAGCAGCAGCAGCACGGACCAGACATAGCCTGGTTTGGCTATATAGTTGCTTGCCCTGTCTAATTACTATCCAGCAGCCACCACCACCACCTCCGTCTGATGATTAGGGTCCCTCATTTTCTAGTTTAGCGTCTCTTTTATATAGTTTGTTCTTTCTGTATGGTGTTTTTCTTTTAGTTCTAGTTGCTTTAGTTTTTTTTTTTTCCTCCTTTTTTCGAGATGCCAAAAGGAGGAGTAGTATGGTTGTACTTGTATTTCTAAAATTTGAAAGCTTTCCATGTTTTAGTATTGATCGCTTGAAGTGTTTCCATCATCAAAAAGGGGGAGATTGTACCAAACTATTTTTCATGGATTATTATTTTGATGTTAGCAAACACTCTTGTTTCTCTATGACTGCCTTCGCTACTAACATTTCAGGACCAAATCGAACGACAATCGAACCAGCTCAAGAATGGGTAACCTAGGTCTGAGTCAGTCTGTAATTTCTTTTTCCTTTCTTAAGTCAATTGTAAACCTTTGAAGTGTTCTGATGCTAAGTAACCCTTCACACACACACTTGAGTGATTTTTTGCTGTCTAACTTAGAATTCTG
>NW_021356310.1:0-12687 GCF_001605985.2 Dendrobium catenatum | reverse complement strand
ATAATCCTGTAGAATTTTTTTTTTGAGAAGGCTTGTAGCTACTCTACTCTCTATAAACCTTGTGGCTAATCTAGGACTTTAGTTAGTGTATATATTCTCACACTTAATCCTCCTCTTTCATACATAAATCTTTTTCTTCTTCTTCTACATAGCCTTGAGGCTAGCTTCTCTCAAAAACCCATACACATCCAACCTCTTAAAAATTATCAAATAAATTTCCAAATCTCTCTATAATCTCTTGATGCTCCAAATCCCAATAACATGGTTCGACTTTCTCCTTTTAATAATATTCTAGTTAAAAGTCAATATAGAGAGTTAATTTCTATTATGACAACTAATATAAATATGATCAAATGCCTAACCACTCATTCAAAATACTATAAAAACACACCCTATTAGTTCCTTAACATCCCAAACATTGGTCTTGACTTTCTCCTTTTTTCTTCAAAGAAAGCCTATCTTTGAGAGCCTCAAAATTTAGTCTACAAAATTTGTCTAAACCATATACACTCATTTCACAACTAAACTAAAATAATCCAACAACATTCAAAAGAGAACAAGAAATAATGTATTGTCCTTAACCCAACAATTATAAACGACTATACCTTTGTCCTGTAATTTTAAGATTTTGAATAATCCATGGTCAATGGAGTTTGGAACCACACGAGCTTTGTACACAAAAATAAATATTTTATTATTGAATTATCTTTTCAGATTAAAATAATTTGGTACTCAAATCTAAATTAGTTCTTCTCAGAAAAGTCTTATTATTGCTATCCTAAAACATAAATTGTCTTATTTGTAGTTAAAAAAAAATTATAGAATAATTAATCTTATTCCACACCGACTCTAAAAATTCCCTTGCCTCAATTTCACTTTGATTTACACTATAATATATTCCCCCCCTCTCTTATCTAAAACATTTTTTTTTCTTCATTTTCTTATCATCTTTAAATAATTATAAAATGTACTATGCTCGTGTATATCACTACCTCTAAAGAAGGTTAATATTTAACCAATTTTAAAGAATTTAAAATCATTATAATTACTTTTATGAATGTAAAGAAATTAGTGTTATAATGAATACATATTAAAAAAATGTTAAAAATTGTAATACTTTACTCAAAATTAACACATTCCCTTTCACCCATAACAAACATGAAAAAACACATATAACGTTTAACAACTACCCAACATAGATATTACTAAGCCACATAGTCCAATACACACACTTAGATGATTTGTGATGACAACACCTTATGAGGCAAGGGAAAGTCATTTGCGACTTGCGGGTTTTAACTCACATCATCCCGGACGATATTATAATCGTCCTGGATGATCGGGTTCAAAATAGAAACCCTAATCAGGGCTTCTTGTTAAGGCAGCCGTCATTAGCCGATCAGCCTAGATGATATATGTATCGTCCATGACGAAAGGCTCAAAACAGAAAGAATCAGACACCATGATCTATTTATGCATTCTTTATTTTTGGAAATCGGCCAGGACGATCGTATATCATCATGGACGATATGATATAATTATGCCTAAATTAATCTGGCATTTAAAGAAAGTAATTAAGGATGATTGATACTATCACATCGTCCTGGACGATCGCAAGATCGATCGGGAAGATCTTTCCAAAAAACCATAGTTTCTCCTGGACGATCGATATCGGACAGCTCAAATTTCGGGCGATGCTCTAGACGATCAGGATCGGCCAGCTCAAATTCTGGGCGATGCTCTTGACGATTTCTCTCTGAATTGAACAAATCATCACGAACGATTGTGAGATCGGCCAGGACAATCAAGCTATTTTGGAATTGTCCATAATTCTTTTCAGAGTGATTGTCTAGCCGATAGTCTGTGATTTTAACTAATGGTACATGATGATTTATTATCGTCCTGGATGATATGAACATTTTTCTTCTGTTCTTCCCAGATCGTCCCAGCTGATTAGGCTTAAATTGCACTGATCGTACAGGACGATATTAATATCATCCTAGTCGATAATATTAGCAACTTGCAATTAATGACCTATTTTAAAGCTCTTCTATTTAAGAGCTATTGTTCAACATTTTGAATAGTCTTTTGCTGCTGTCTTGACTTGAGAAAGCCTAGAGGAGAGAGAGAGGGAGAGAGAGAAAGGATCTTGTGAGGGGGAGTTTGTGAGGGAGATTCACAAGGGTTGCTCCAAGCATTGTTCTATTTCTTCTTCCACTAGAGTCTCTTATACTTGGAAGGGTTGGGAGAGGTAAGCTTCAGCAATCGATCGAGGTTCTCTGCCTGCTTCAGGAGGAAGCAAAAGGAGTTGCATTCTCTGCCTTGCCGGGGGTGGCAAAAAGGAGGTTTTTGTAAGGGCTTCTACGCCTTGCTATGGGAGCAAAAGGAGAGTCACTTTGGTAGTGCAATACTCGGAGGGTGCCTCCGGGGAGTGGACGTATGTCGAGTTGATCGAACCACTATAAACCCCTGCGTTCTTTTTTCTGCACTTATTTTCTGTGCTGATTTTTGTTTGAGCTTTGTTGTACTTTGGTTAAAAGATTTTTTAAAATACCAAATCACCTCCCCCCCTCTTTTTTAGCCTTGGGCTAGTTCATAAGGGCCTAACATCCCTAGCAAACTTTCACGCTACACCTTTCAATTTTTTGTAGACAATGGGTTGTAATGAAGTAGCATTTTCCACATTAACTTTTTGCATTTACTTATTTTATTTTAATTATGTTATTTGATTTTAATGATGCGTTTTATTCTTCATTGTAGAGGTTTCATAAACTTTTATGTTTCTTACTCTTGCATGCCACTTTTGATTTCACCTCGAAGAATTTAGGCTCTTTAAGGACAAAAAGGTTTTGACTATTTTTTTTATTTTTGAAAATTAAGCCAATATAGAAAGATAAAAAATTTTAAGAATTAAGCTTAGGATCACCGAGGGTATCCTCCCCACCTGTAGGTTATGGTAGTTTACCTGACTTATTAGAGTGCAATTTTATCTAGGAGATATTGTGCAATCTTTAGGAAAAAAAATATTTTTTCTAAGCCTATTTTTTATAATTCCTTCATATTATTTATGTATATATGGTTAATCAATTTATGTTGTATTACAAATTAATTAAATCAATAAAATTTTTAATTACATTCAAAGCATAATCAACTATCATAAGTAAAGGTCTCAATTAGGATATTACTAGATGTTAGCCCCAATTCCTTAAATCCTAAAAATATAGCCCACCCATGTTTTATAAAAGATCAGACACATCATTTTTAAGAGTTAGGTGGATAACTGGCTCCCCAATATAGGTCAGTTTAAGTCAAAATTTGTATCGCATTAGCTAAGTTTGGTTGACTATGGCTTATTGCCAAAAATTGACTTAGGATCCGGGGCATACCAAAAATCATAAGACCCCAACTTCCAGAATAGAATTCAAACATTCTAAAATAATGATAACTCAAATTAGAATATTTTCTCATTAAAAATTTAAAGCCAAACACATAGGATAAACAGAGGTATTTTTTAATCATTTTAAAATCCCAAAATGCCTCATACTCCTTCTCCATTAGCCTCCAAAAATAAATATTCAAAATATTATCAAATATTTATTAGAATTTAAACCTCACTCCTTAAAAATTCAAAATAAAATTTCTACCATTATTTTAATCAAAAGTTTTCGTAGGAAGCCTAAACTTCCTATGAAGCAATTAATTATGAAGGCTTGCCTTCATAGGAGATTTAAAGACCCTAAATCAATTTTAAAATTCATTTAATTATCCTTAGAAAAGTAAGAAAATTGATGATGATTGTTATCATCATATTCAATTAATTAATATAAAAGGATACTTTCTTCCCTTGGGAAGATATATCATTTGTTGTTATGACCTCAAAAATGAAATAAATGACAACACATCTTGATTATCATTGCTAAATATTTGATATAACATCATTTTTACCCTTTGGGGTCATATGTAGTTCCTTCCTGAATTTGGCTACGATATACAGGATGGAATTTATAATTCTAAATTTAAACTCATTAGAATTTTTTTCGCCTTCAGAGGTGATATATCATTTTTAATGGTATGTTCTATTTTAAAATTAATATTCAAAATTCAATTTTAAGTTTCTCAAATAAATTAAAATTTTATTTTCTTTTCATCCTTTTCAAAACACAAAGCATTAAAAGATAACCCACAATATTAACCAGTGGTAAATTCTTTGAATCAAAGTGGTTTTAAGTCCACCATATGCTGAGATATATGTAAGCTACGTTATGCTGATGTTGTCTTTGGCCTCCAGACTATATATGTTGTTTGATGCATTAGAGTTTATTTAAAAAATTATAGTGAAATCAGTTTGCAAAGCGGACACCTAACAATCAAAAAATCTTCACTTATATTGATAAAGGTCAATTTTTGAAGGATTTCCACAAGTGCTAAAAAAAATGAAAAAATAGTGTAATTAAATCAAAACAATATATATGTTATGGAGAAGATGATTTGTAATTTAAAATTATAATAACTTCTAAAAAAATTTATTTGACTTAGGTAAAATACGGGCCATTACATGAAGTTAGCTTTAGGTTTGGTTAATGGATTTGATTTTGGTCTAAATTGGTCAATGAATTAAAGGAGTTTTGATTTTTATGTATTCAAATCATTTACAATCAATAATGATTTATAGTGAATAAAAAAAGATAAGGTGATAATGAGTGTTGACTATTAACTAAAGATTTTGGACAATCATCCTATTTGACTCTGCGTTTTCGGGGCCCTTTTCTCTGGATTGCTGGGAGTTTTGGGTTGTGCCTGGTTGGCCATATGGATTATGGTGTTGTTTATGATTTAAATCTTCTTTGTTTCCTGTTTCTCGTGTCCAATGTGAATGCTAAATTCAATGTGAATTGCGACTTGAGCAATGATTTTATTAGTTTATAAGCTGATGGTCCAACCCGTTGTTGCTCTTCTACCTTCTATTGGTGGAGTGTTGGGGGTAACTGTGGTGATGTGCCTAGGAATTATGTTATTGCTGTTGTGGCTTTTCGGTGGCAGTCGGCCTACAGGTTGTTATATTTACTGTTTATTGTTTTTGTGAGGCTTGATATGGTTAGTTTCTTCTGCCTTTTATTGTTGCCTCGTGTTAATTGGCTCCATCTGAGTTCGGTTGGCTTCTCTTTATTGTTGGTTAGCTGGTATGATTTTGAGAAGTGGTGTAATCAGTGGATGGGCTTATTTGGGGTGGATTTTGGGGTTTATGAAGGTTGGATTGAGTGGCTTGTGGATGTTCCAAATGAGGCTTTTCGCAATTTATTTCTAAGCTTGTGATGTCCTAATTCCAATTTTGGCTTTACTTGGCACATCCTTTTTTGCATTACCTTCTTTCATACTGCTTATTTATACTTTTGTGATTATCTCACTTGTTGGTGGTGGTGTAGGTTTTTGGTTTGGTACTTCTTATTTTTGCAGGTGGATCGTTGTTTGAAGCAGCTTTTGGATTTTTGGAGAAAGACCGGGCTTCATTGTTATCTTCTTATCTTTCTTTTTGGATGCTTGCCTATAGCATCAATAGCTTGTTACTAGGTTCCTTACCTTTTTTTTTGGAGTTAATTGGCTCGTAAGTTTTTATTTGCTTTATTTTGTAGCTATGCTGAGCAATAGTGAGCCGATGAACTCCTTTTTATCTCTGTCTTTGTTTCCTATTTTTAACACGTAAGCCCCTCGGGGTTTAAAAAAAAGAATTTAAGGTTTAATTTTTGTTTGAATTTTTAAATAGTCAATGAATATTAATGATTGAAAGAGATTTTATTTTACAATGATCATATAATTTTATTTGACATAAAAATAATAGTTATTCATTAATAATCTTATGAAAATCAAATGATACTTAGTATGTAAGGTTAAGTAGCTTTGACACAATATATTATTTTATAATATATTTATGATTACATCTAAATTATATGAGAGTGAAAGATAGAGAGGGAGAGAGAGAGAGAGAGAGAGAGAGAGAGAGAGAGAGAAAAAGTCTTGTGTTACTAGTAAAATTGATGGTAGTTGTAGTAAAATAATGTAATAATAGTAAATCCCCACAATATAATAAATTGGTATAGTATTTAGAATAAGGTCTCAATAATATGTTTTTAAGTAAAAATACTAAAAAAGTAAGAAGTCCTTATATAATTGACATTTTTCCAATATCGTATCAGTATGAATAAATCATTGGCTTAGTAAATAGAGTTGGCACTCTTTATCTGTCAGTGGAAGAATCAACTCCTTATAACTCTCAATCAGTGTATCATGTGAATCAGTCAAGGATAACACCAAATCACATATTTAAATGAAAGCATGTCAGCCCATAGTCCTGTACAGGCCAATTAGTCTCCAGCCAATGTAAGTGAATAACCAGTCTTTACTTAATACATCCTACACACACAATATTATCACAATATTATAATATAACAGTGACAAGATAATCACATACACACAATCATTTTGAATGCATTGCAGTAAATAAAGTATAATTGGGGTTATTTGAAGAAGTGTTAAAATGTCTTAATGGCAGACAACAGAAAATCATACTGAGTAAAAATTTATAATTTTAGAAATTACATAAATTACCAGAGATTGTGTAAAATAATATTTTAAAGCTTTAATTGAACAAAAAGTACTATTTTAAATGTCAAAATAAATTTTTGAGGAAGTAAAAAATTATTGTTTTTTAGAATTCACCCAGCAAAATACTTAAATAAATACTCAAAACATATATAATCTCAATCTTTATAAGATAGAAATAATTACACAATGAAAATTTTACTAATAAAAAATTATCTTCATTTTTGGGTAATAAAAATACAAATTTGACCCAAAAATACCAAAAACTAAAATTATTAAAATCAGAAATAGAATAATGATTCCTTACAGCATGACAAACAAATTTTCCAACTGAATCAACAAAAGAAAATTGCTCTACGGCCTAAAAATCAAAGGTTATATTTTCTCTCTTATAACTTTTTCTCAGAAACTTTTTAATTCCCTCATTGTTAGCTAAAATGAATAGGGTAAAAGAATAAAAAGCTTATTTAATGAAATGGCTTGTAATGGATTTAAATTTTATAATATAATAATAATATAATTTAACTAATTTTAGTATAAAATTCATATAAATCTTTTTGAAGCTTAAAAATTTATAGAAAAATATCCTTAAAATAGCTCAGTTTATTTAAAAAATTCTAGTAAAATCAGTTTGCAAAGCGGACATCTGACAGTCTCAAAATCCTCAGTTATACTAACATGTGTTAATTTTTAAAAGATATGCACCAGTGCTAAAAATATAAAATAATTAGTGTCATTAAATCACTATAATATCTATGTTATGACGAAGACGATTTGTGATTTGAACTTAAAATGACTTCTAAAAAAATTTGTTTTACTTGGTTAAAATACAGGCTATTAAATGAAGTTTGCAATAGGTTTGCTCAATGGATTTGATTTAGATCTTATTTGGTCAATGATTTAAATGAGTTTTTTGGTTTGACAAGTTCTGATCACTAATAATCAATGATAGTTATCAGTGATTAAATTAAAGATCAGGTGATAATGAGTGGTGACACTCAACCAAAGAATTTAAGTATTAATTTTTGTTTGAATTTTTAATTATCCAATGAGGTTTAATGATTGAAGGGGATTCTGTTTTACAATGATCGTATCATTGACAATTAATTTGTGATTGTCAAATGACTAATCAGATGATCAACTTACATTTAAAAGGTGGTTGTCAAGTAATGATTTTGTGGGTTAATGATAAGATCCCTATACCAAAGCACGGTGATGAATTAGATTTTTGTTTTAGAAGATTGACCTCACTCAAAATGAGGTCAATATAGATACTTATAAAAGGCAATTTTAGATGATGTTTGATAACTTTAAATAACATAGTATTTATGAATCTCTTTGAAAAAATAACAAAATAGGTTAATTACATGACATATAATTTTATTTGCCACTTTTCATTATTATTATTTTATTAATTACATGACTAATAAGGATGGCCTTTTCCTACATATTTGAAGGGAATTTAATTATGTTATTAATTTATACATTTTTAAGCAAAATTATAATCATTAATAAAATAATAATAATTAAAAGTGGCAAAAAGAAACTAAATAAATAAAAAAAAAAAAACTTTAGATGTTAGCCAAAGGGCAATTTGGGATCACTTTGTTTTCCATTTTAATTTTATTATTACTTTTTTCTATTTTGATTTGGAATAAAGAATGCTTAATATCTAAAAAATTATTATTTTTGTTTTTATGTAGTGGAGATGGTGATGGCTACCGATGATGGCTGAATATAGTGGTGGCAACAAAATGTGACATTAGGTAGTAGGCCGATGGTGAAGGCTGCGAGCGATGGCTTGCAGCAATGGACAACAATGATGGGGAGACTAATTATGGTAGTTGTCTTTTAAAAACACTCAAAACATTTAAAAACTATTTTGAGTATTTATAAAAATAACTTGAATTGTGATTAAAAAAATATCAAACAAAAATAAACAAAAAAAATGAAAATAAAAAACACAACAAAATGAGTTCTAAATTTTTAATAATCAGGTAAAAAACATATGAAAAAAGTTTGATATTTTTGCTTGGCACGAAAAATTCTTTGCATATTGAGTTTTTTTTTTTTTTTTTTTTTTTTTTTTTTTTTTTTTTTTGTATTCTACGTAGACTAATTAAAATGCCAAAAAATAAAATATATTTAGATAGACAAGTAAATAAATTATTATCTAGTAGGTTCCAATTGGCTTCAAATTATTGAATATTTTAAATGAATTAAATCGCTAATCTGTGAGGTTAGTTGTTATTGTATCGTTAATTAAATCTCTAATCTGTGAGACAAATTTTGGCAATATGGTTCTCACCTTCACTCTTAATTATAAAATCTGGACTTTTATGTGTATACAACACACAAACAAAGATCATTCATTTATGTGCTATATTATTTGATTTCTATTCTAGAGATCTCGGGCACTAATTTCAATAGTCATAGTTGTAATAAAATTTCTCCATATTCATCTAATACTTGCATGAGGTATTGAGCCCTCATTATATCCACTAATTTTAATAGACTGCAATTTTTTTTTATAATGTTGGTTGTAAAGTTGTGAGGAACATAAAATTTTAAAACCTGTTATAAAGTAGCATTACAGCTAAAAAAAATTTATTAAAAAAAGCTAGAAATGAATTACCAAATAGAAACTACGGTTGTAGTTAGAAAAACAAAGTAGCATGTAAGTTAACACAAACAACCCCTTAATATTAATGAAAATATATAAAATATTTTATCCTTTAAAGAATACCATGCGCATCACACCAATGTTATCTTCATATAAAAAAATATGAGATCTACATCCTATTTGGCTCTTTTATCAAGAATTTGTATGTTCGGTAATTTTATAGATTGCGTGATTAGATCTCTACTTTTTCAAAAGTAAATAATGAAAAGCAGAATGCAAGAAAGATTATCCTAAACAATCCCTTAAACAAATCATAATATGATAATTTAATTCTTTATTAATTCTGAGATTCTTCTTTGATCATGAGTAGGTACAAAGAATCTTAACTTAATTTATTATGATTTTATATTGATGAATTTAATCTGCTCCAAAACATAAAAATACATTTCGTCTTATTTTTCAAACTTTTAATGTGCAACTATTTTACATGATGTGTTGAACTTCATTTTTATGTTAGGTCAAGAACATCAACATCCAAATTAATCGTGAGCAATCCAAAATAAAAAAATCATAATTCAAATCAAAATTACACAAATCAAGTTGTTGAAACTCCAAATAAAAAGATCAATTGGTCCAAAACCATTTCTAGGAAATTTTGAAATCATTCCAAACCCTATCAAAGTGTTTGGATTTTACAATTTATTAGTTGCATATTGATTGTCATAGTCTCTATGTCAAACCTATAATAATTTGCGAGCATTTTATCTTCTAGCCCATAAACAGAATTGTATTTCTAATGGTTGTAAAATATTTAAATATTTACATACATTGTCACGCACCTTGCATCTTATGAAACCCCACGCCTTTGGAAACCCCCCCAAAATCATTATAATGTTTATAATCATTGCTCGTGATGCATTTTTAAACTAATTTTACAACAGTTGGTGTTCCAGGTGACCACAAATCTTGAAAACCAAACACACTAGACTAATTTTCCTTAAATTTCAATATTGCTTAGCCAAACTAAACCATGAAACTTCTTGTTCCAACAATTTCAAATGTGATTTGGAGTGCATGCCATACCCGAACCCATGTATGCTTGGTTGACCAAGTCAACCTTAGTTACCTTCAGCCTTCAAAATAACAGTTTCATGCTGGAACCCCACAACCTTGGAACCACTTTCCAAACAAACCTGAAAATATCTTTTTGAAATTGATTAGACTCCGCCTTAACCCTTGCGTTAAACTGGTTTATCAGTGAACTCATGATTGAAGAAAACAGCAGCCACCTAAATCTCAAAAATTATTAATCCAAAGATTTGAACACAATCCAATTAACCAACTCATAGGGATAGTCTATGGATCCCATGAGTATCTTAAAAATATTTTAGCTTATGGCCCCCTGTTTAGCCAAATTGGTGGGAACCCAAAGTGAACCGCAAAAGTAGTTTTTTTAGGCAAATCCTATCCTTTAGTGAAATTTAAATTGTATCTAAGATTGTGTAGGTGTTCCTGTGGCCTATTATATCAAACCCGTACTCAACCCATGCGTTGACTGGGTTAAACCAATGGGTACCTAAAGCCCCCACACCTAAATTCGTGGATTCTAACCCAACCTACGCCAAAATTGGTTTTAATTGAAATCGTCCTTTTCACCAACACCAACCAGCCCATTGGATCAATTTTGTTATATGGTGCAAAAAAAAACTGCCAAATCCCTCTTTTCACATCACTTATCTGCATTATCCTTTACTTCCAAAAGGGATAATCTCCCCAACAACCCCAATCCATGTGGAAACATCAGGAAAAGCCCCCATAAACCCTCAGCCTTGGGAAGGCTCATGGCCTTATTAGCCGGGAGTGGCAAAAAAGTTATAAAACTATACTCTTACCCACAACACGCCGAAGCCTTGATTCATCTTCCTACAGCTCCAAATAACTCACCAATGCTTTTCCATACTGCTTCCTAGCCTTCAATAGCTAAACAATCTCCACTAAGAGGAGAGACAGATCGAGGAGAAAGTACATAAGCTTCCAACACAAACATAACTTCTAATCCGTGGAAATATAAGAGCTTGGAGCCTTCAAGGAAGGTATTAGAATCATCTCTAGAATGTCCAAGAGCTAAAAAATAAGAAGATTCAGTCAATGGAAAAGATCTTATTTTCTCTTTAAAGTCAAAAATTTTGATTTAAATTTTTTAAACATGATCTAATGCATGGAGCCCTTAAAACTCTAGGATTAGAAGATTAGGAGTACCAAAAAGCTATGTTTCAAATTTTGTCAAATTTGGATGATATACAAAAGTTACAAGATTTGAATTCTTAGTTCAAATGAAAATTAAAAGCCTAGCTAAATTAGAGTGGTCTCATAATGTTGTTATCACGAATCATATGACCCGATGACCGTATTAGAAATCGCTATGACTCACCTTGTCCCCTTTTGTTTTGAATTGTTGTCTCGTGTTCGTTGATGGCAGGGTGACGTGTTGCATCACAGAAAGGGATCAGATCGTGAGGAATGATAGTTGGATCATGGTTTGACTTATTTAAGACAGCATATGTTTTGACACATGTCGCATGTTGCCGATGTCACCTTGTAATGATTGCAAATTATTGGAATCATTTTACCAGAACTAATTTTAATTTTAATAAATGGAAAAAAAAATTAATTTAAAGCTTAAAAACTTCCAAAAATTTACGCATAAAATCTATTTCTTACCTAAATTGAATGTTTGAGCTCATTGAATTGTCTTTCAGCCACAATTATATTTAAAATTAATTTCAAGTGTATTTTGACCACTAGATTGATGATAATTTAGCTTTAATTCTTAAAATTGATTTTTCTTAATATACCCAGAAACCATTGTCCAATTGAGCTCCCAATTTTAGATAAGGTGTAAAACAGGTGAGTTTGTTATATACCCCGAATATTTTTAAGGACCTTGTGCAGCATTTAGATTTTTAATTTGAATTTTTTAATTTTGTGATACATGTTGAACCAAAATTATAAAATTCATAAATCAACATCATTTAGAATTAGTCATGATTTATTATGTTTATTACATTAGTGTGAAGGGTTAGAATGCCTATGATTCTCCTCAGTCTAAAAGTACCCAAGCCTAAGTTAAATCCCCAAATTATAGATGTATTTACCTTTGGAATCCAACTTGAAACCTAGGAGATCTGATGACCTCGAATTTGATAAATGTTTGAATCACAGTTATGGTGAACATATGTTTCAATTGTAACTGTTATTTGTAGTTCATGGCCTTGTCTTTTAGGAACCAAGATTGTTCACACATAAATTGATTTAAGAAATTTAAAAATTTCTTAATTAATCCAAATAAAATAAAAAATTACAAGTAAAGTTCATATTAGCTTAGAATTAAGCGAATAAATAAAAATTAAAATCCCCTTGACATCATCCAAATAAAAGTAAATTTAATAATTCATAAAATCTCTTCG
>NW_021356309.1:0-256 GCF_001605985.2 Dendrobium catenatum | reverse complement strand
ATTTGGCGGCAAAATCACTCGGTTCAGAGGGCCCCGGATCGTCATAACCGTTTATCCTGCGGTGCCATTTGGCGGCCAACCGTCGGTTAGAGGACACGTACCACGTCCTTATTAGAAGGAGATTGTTTGAGAATGGATCCTAGTGATATTTTCGACTAGGAATTTGGCTCTTTATGAGAAGAAGTAGTTTTGAATTTGTCCACCCCAGCAAACTTTTGTGGAGGGTGGATGGATTTTGCTTTAAGCGTTGATGGAT
>NW_021356308.1:0-1935 GCF_001605985.2 Dendrobium catenatum | reverse complement strand
CCATCAGATGCTGAAGCGTGGAAACATTTTGATAGAGAGCATCCTTCATTTGCTGCTGAATCCCTCAACATAAGATTGGGATTATGTACTGATGGTTTTACTCCCTATAGTCAAACGGCTACGCAGTACTCTTGTTGGCCAGTTATATTAACACCATATAACCTTCCACCAGAGATGTGTATGACTGCTCCGTTCATGTTCTTAACTCTGATTATACCTGGATCACATAATCCAACAACAACATCAAGCCTTTATCCCACTACCTGGACCACATAATCCGAAAGCAAAAATTGATATCTTTTTGCAACCATTAATTGATGACCTCAAATTATTATAGAAAGAAGGACTGCTCACATATGACATATCAACAAAATAAAATTTTCTCCTTCGAGCTGCTTTGTTGTGGACCATCAGTGATTTTTCAGCTTATGGTATGTTGTCTGGTTGGAGCACAGCAGGAAAATTAGCATGTCCTTACCGCCAATTTTGCCTTCCTAACCGCTGGAAAAAACTGTCGGTATTTGGCATTTTTTCTGTAGTGATTGCCGATGTTTTGGTGATAACGACGCAATCTGTTTCGAGATCAAACTTCATTTGAGCGACGCCGATGTCTAATTTCCTTGAAATGCGCATTACTGCATTAGGACCCTCGTCGGTCACGGTACGATTTTAATTGGGCAAATTGATAGTCAATTTAAAGTATTGACGACATTCCAGATGCAGTGTCAAAATTCGTTCGTCGAACGAAGATTGTTTGGTCGACGTCGAGGACTAAATTTCAAAGCATGCACATTATTATCTTGTGATTTATGATTTGCCTCGAAATACTTGCCGACGTTCTCATACATCATTAATTTAATCAAATTGAATGTCATCCTTGGGTATTTAGGACGTTCTGAATGCAGTGGTGAAGTTCGTTCGTCCATCGGACATCGTGTCGTTACCGTCAAAACAAAATTCCTTGATATGTGTGTTCTTTTCTTTTGTGCCTGTTGTATATTTTTGCATGTCGATTTCACCACATAACTTTCTTTGGATGAATTAGCAGTGTATTTTAGGTATTATCGACATTCTGAATGCAACAGCGTAGTTCGTTTTGCGATTGAACTTCGTCTGAGCGTCGTCGAGGCCTTATTTCCCTCATAATGTGTATATTCGCATCATATGTAAATTGCCTCGAAATTCATGACACCACCTCAGAAGATCCAAATTGAATGAATAAAATGTATACTCTGAATGTCGGTGACATTCCAGACGTAATGATGTAGTCCGTTTGTCGATCCGACATCATTTAGTAAGCTTCGTGCTTTAATTTTAGATGTCGATTGTCCCTTTTGACCGATATCCAATTCAATTGTGAGGGGCCTTGTCTTAGAAGAATTCAATGTCTTGATCACAATGACACTGTCTGTTTTACAATCAGAGGTCATTTGACCCTTCAAGTGATGCGTGGTATCAACACGCGCACTGCTCGATGCGCCATTCTATCCCTTGTAGCTAGGTACAACCCTTCCAACCAATGTTATTCATTCCCGTTGCAGGCCTAACACCCATGAATGAATGTATCTTTAATTTCTTTAGACTGTTGCGTGGTTGAAGGTTGTTTTGCTTCTTGGCACGTAATTAGTCAACACATGTCGTCCTCAACATTTTTCACATTTCCAAGATTGTAGATTCCTAATTTGCAAAGCCCATTCATATTCTTTAGCTCCCAACTTTATACCCACTTGCATCTCGTAGTGATCCTGATTAGGACATTGATCAAAAGAGGGAAGAGAATGTAAATATCTGAACTTTCCAATCCTCCATAATATATCAAGCTCGATTCGTGTAGCAAATCATATCTTGAAGTATGAAAGACCCCTTCTTTTTATTACCGACTCGTCAAAGAAATATTTTTTTTTTTATCAAAATATCAAAATAACTCCTGATATC
>NW_021356307.1:0-267 GCF_001605985.2 Dendrobium catenatum | reverse complement strand
GAGAAATATAGCAATGGCATACTTGAGGTAAGTCCTCCATAATGTCAACAGAAAAAGCAGGTTTCCACAAAATCCAAATTTTGTTGGAACAATTAGCATGAAAATTAGGAAAGCCTAAGAACATAGCAGTAGAAGTAATCTTGGAAATATTAATTAAAGGTTTTATCAAGACAAGTATTTGAGTGTTATAAATTCTGCATAAATTCCGATCTCTAAGTTTAGAGTCCATGCCACCAATACCTCTAACATTCCATATGATGGCTTTAA
>NW_021356306.1:0-461 GCF_001605985.2 Dendrobium catenatum | reverse complement strand
CTTCATTTTTAATACAAAAATTTTAATTTTTTATTAAAAAATTGCTTTAAGAAACAATAAGAAAGTCTTCCCAAAGGAAGCCTTAGGCATCATTTGGGACTGCTTTTTTAATATTTTTAAAAACAGTTTTTTAGTATAAAAATTTTACGCAATAAGAAAATAGTCCCAAACAAAAACTTAGGCTTTGTTTGGGATGCATTTCTTCTTACTTCTTAAATCGACTTTCTAGTACAAAAATTAAAAATTTTATACTAGAAATTCGCTTTAAAAAGCAATAAGAAAGTTGTCCCAAATGCTTCGTTTGGTACGGCTTTCTTATTGCATCTTAAAGTAGATTTATGGTACAAAAATTTAATTTTGATATTAAGAAGCCGTTTTAAAAAGTGATAAGAAAGTCGTCTCAAATAAAACCTTTATCTCTTATTTTTTTAATCAATTTATTCAAATAAAATTGTAATTGA
>NW_021356305.1:0-239 GCF_001605985.2 Dendrobium catenatum | reverse complement strand
TGCTTTGATGCTGTCACCTGACTTGAGAGAGACACTGATAAAAGCATTGCTTGAACCAGAGACCTATCAAGCCTTCTTCACTTCTGACCCTGATGATGGGGCATGGCATTTATACAACACGCCATGCATTACTTTCTCTAGTCGTGACCTTTTGTTAGGGACCACTGAGCACAATCGTCCCTTGTATGTCACTGCTGAAGTCAATGGTTTTGAGGTGAACAGGGTCCTCATTGACCAAG
>NW_021356304.1:0-417 GCF_001605985.2 Dendrobium catenatum | reverse complement strand
GTCATGTCATTCTCAATCAGACGAGCTCGCTCCACCAGCTCAGAAAAATCAGTAATCCAGAATGGTATCAGGGGCTGCCTCAAAGTATCTCGTAATCCCCTCAAAAATCTATAGCACCTCTCTGCAGAAGTACTAACCAACTGCGAAGCGTACCTGGCTAATGCAAGAAACTCAGTCTCGTACTGCATCACCGTCTTGCTCCCATGAACAAGCCTCAGAAAACTCTCCTGCATCTGCTGTCATGCAGAAGGATGAACAAACCTATCTCAAAATACCTCAGTGAACTCTTCCCAGGTAATCAAAGAATTCAATCTACCCTGAAATCTAGCTGCCTGCTGGCCTTCCCACCAGTGCTCAGCCTCACCATCCAACAGAAAAATAGCTAAAGGAACCTTCCTATCTGACGGACACTGCATT
>NW_021356303.1:0-297 GCF_001605985.2 Dendrobium catenatum | reverse complement strand
AAAATCCAGCCCCAAGCAAAAGCAGGGGAGGAGAGGAAAAGCAAAATTACATAAGAAAAGTAATTGAAAAATTATATATACCACCGGAAATACAAACCAAAAAAAAGGCAACAAAATTGTGGTATACAAAATTGATCAGGACTCAGGCATAAACTGCAGCAATAATCGAGTGGGACTTGAGCATCAGAATGATCAGAGAAAACCCCTGGTTGCCAAAATTGACCCTCCAAGTGGCAGTGCTGCAGCGATCATCATTGTCTTGCAAAAATGTCTGAAATAACAAAAACCATTCTCCCT
>NW_021356302.1:0-289 GCF_001605985.2 Dendrobium catenatum | reverse complement strand
CAATAGCTGTTCGTTTAACCATTGGAGCTTCATCCCAAATTATAATACTTGATTGTTTAAGTAACTGAGCAAGTCCACTTTGTTTGGTAATTGCACATAACGTTGTTTCAGTTGAATTTATAGGTATTTTGAACCTTGAATGTGCTGTTCGACCTCCAGGCAATATTGAAGCTGCTACTCCTGATGTTGCTGTTGCGATTGCTATATGACCATCATTTCTTAAAGTTGAAAGAATAGCACGATACAGATATGTTTTACCTGTACCTCCAGGACCATCTATGAAGAACAT
>NW_021356301.1:0-259 GCF_001605985.2 Dendrobium catenatum | reverse complement strand
CTGGAGTTCTTTTTCCCTGTAATGTTAGTACACACACGAGCAAATACAATTCTTCCAAAAATGTTAGGAGATAACTACACATTTAAATAATAATGTTTGGAATCATCAAAACTATATAAGTTGCAAGAATGTAAAACATGCAAATAGCAACTTTCCTAACACTAAGGACCACCTTTGTGATGTATGTCAATTAGGAAAACAAGTGAAGTCCTCTTTTCAGTTCAATAAGGATCTTAGAACTAATAAACCATTGGAAATT
>NW_021356300.1:0-442 GCF_001605985.2 Dendrobium catenatum | reverse complement strand
CTCAACATTACTCTAGCCCGTCTAAACTCTTGGTGGACATAAAGAGCCAAAGCTAAGTGGATGGAGGAAGGAGACTCAAACTCATCATTCTTTCATGCCTTTGCCAATGCTAGAAGAAACATCAACTGGATTAGCAATATCATGAATAATTCTTGTTTTATTACGGAAAATCCAATCCATATTCAGGAGGTTTTCTATGAATTCTTCAATTCCAAATGGCGGCACAGAGAATGCTCACTGCTCAATTGGCCTGCTCCTCGGGCTGTCATTTCATTTGAAGACCACAGTGGGCTGGATGCTGAATTCACTAAGGAAGAATTGCAAGCAGTTGTATTCTCTTCAGGCAAAAATATCTCTCCCGGCATTGATGGTATTTCTTTTTCCTTCTTAAAATGATATTGGGAAATTATTCATAATGATGTTTGGTTAGCTATTAACCAGT
>NW_021356299.1:0-210 GCF_001605985.2 Dendrobium catenatum | reverse complement strand
GGTGAAAATAAGATTAAAGGAGAACTCCAGGGGCTACTAGCCTCATATCGCATGAATGAGAGAAATTATCTAAAATAGTCCCAGATTGTGAATACATTTATGAAAGAACAGGAAAAGATGCTTTATCTTGTGAATTTGCCTCCAAAGCCAAAAGTCTTAAAATTTGTAGTTTGGGATGAAGCATATTAGCATATATGATGTTTATGACAT
>NW_021356298.1:0-234 GCF_001605985.2 Dendrobium catenatum | reverse complement strand
CCCTGTAGCTAAACTTGAGGCAATTAGGGTTTTGCCATCCTTTGCCTTCTTTAGAGGATTTAAATTGTATCAAATGGATGTCAAAAGTGTTTTTTTAAATGGGGTAATGTTGGTGGAATTTTAGAAAATGTGTTTTGAAAAATATTAGTTTTCTTTGGGGATTTTAAGATTAAGGTTAGGTTCTAATTCTAAGGTCGAATCGACTCGTTAGAAAGAGTATATCACCCCGAAGGA